>NC_056743.1:167482519-167700292 GCF_019279795.1 Protopterus annectens | reverse complement strand
GTAGGGCATTTGAATTTATAAATTCTATGAATCGCTGAGCATAGGAGTTGGAACATTGGTAGTTCGCCCAGTCTATACCAGGGTAGTTAAAATCGCCCAAAATTATGGTGTTGGGTAGGACTTTTATATTTTCCATTGTCTCAAGGAATGCAGAGTGAGCATCTTCGGACATGGTGGGTGATCTATAACCGGCCACGACTTGAAATGTGGTTTTGCATGCTGATAGTTGCGCATGGAATATCTCTGGAGCATCATGCTGCGCTACTGACCTGGAGATATGGGTATCCTTGATGAATAAGGATACACCTCCCCCCTTTGTACTGCGATCCGTTAACTGAGGCCGGAAGGTATGATATGAATTGTAACCTGGCAGTGCTGGGGTGCTCTCTTGAGCCTTGAACCAGGTTTCCGTCACTGCACAAACATCGATTTTCTCCATGTTGAGGAGAGCCTCGAGTGTGTGTGTGTGTGTGTGTGTGTGTGTGTGTATATATATATATATATATATATATATATATATATATATATATATGTGTGTGTGTGTGTGTGTATATATATATATATATATATATGTGTGTTTATGTATATATATATATATATATATATATATATATATATATATATGGGTCTGCTACTAATGCCGAACGACGATTCCCGACGGAAAACTCGCCGACGCCAGATGACCGACAGGTAAGTGTACGGATAGGGTGATTTGCCGACAGCGGAAAGACCGACAAGGGAATGTGCGACGCGACGTAAGTGTGCGATGGTGACGGAGTTAGAGCGGTCAGGTAAGTGCTCAAGATTGTGGGATGTCGGGTTAGGCTGTGGGAAAGGTGAGTGTGTGTTCGTGTCGGAGGTATGGTTGGTAAGGTAAGTGTGTGCTAGTGAGGGACTGTAGTTTAGGGACGGTTAAGTGAGTTAGGGTTAGGGTGCAGGTAGGTGATGCGTAGTGGAGCTTGGGCTAGGGTGGGTTAAGTGAGTTAGGGTTAGGGTGCAGGTAGGTGAAGTGTGCGTTAGTGTCGGAGCTTGGGCTAGGGGTGGGTTAAGTGAGTTAGGGTTAGGGTGCAGGTAGGTGATGTGTTAGTGTCGGAGCTTGGGCTAGGGGTGGGTTAAGTGAGTTAGGGTTAGGGTGCAGGTAGGTGAAGTGTGCGATAGTGTCGGACCTTAGGTTGTTTGGGTCAGGGCTAGTGTGTATGCTATGTAGTGTCGCGTGTTGTTTACGTTCGTGTGTCGGTGTAATGGTGTTCGTGTAATGGTGTTGGTGTTTTCGTTGTCGGGTTTGTGTGATGTCGGTCATCTGGGTGAGTTTTCCGTCGGGGAATCGTGTCGGTAATTAGTAGACCCATATATATATATATATATATATATATATATATATATATATGTATATATATATATATATATATATATATATATATATATATATATATATATATATGTATATATATATGTGTGTGTGTGTATGTGTGTATATATATATATATATATATATATATATATATATGTGTGTGTATATATATATATATATATATATATATATATATGTGTGTGTGTGTGTGTGTGTGTGTGTATATATATATATATATATATATATATATATATATATATATATATATATATGTGTGTGTGTGTGTATAGATATAGATATGTGTATATATATATATATATATATATATATATATATATAGATATGTGTGTGTGTGTGTGTGTATATCTCAGTAATGGGCCTTGTAAGAGAAGAATACAGGGATATTATGTCCTCCTTGTCCCTGGATGAGATATCTTTACTTGTGAGGTGGGCTATATAGAAGGCTTTTCCATACAGCAGGAGTAACGTGGTGGTCAAAAGTCAGGTTGCTGTCAACCTGGGTGGATAAATCCCTCATGACTGATTGTGTGTTTATGACATTATTATTAATGTGATAATTTGTAGGGATGTTTCTCTCCCCTAAGGTGATGATGATGCATTTTTTTGGTATTCAGCTTGAGCCATATTTTTGGCACCAGTCATTTGTCTTAGTGAGACCCTCTTGGAGGATGCCCACATCACTAGGAGAATTGATGATGGCACCCAGCTTGCAGTCATCTGCAAACTTATTCAGCCATAGCCCACTGATTTTGGCCTGTACCTCAGGAAAGTATATCCCAAATAACACAGGGCCCCAAGAACGGAACCCTTCTTAGTCTGTTCTGATACACTTTGAACCGAGGAAGGACTCTTTCTCGAAGAAGGAGAAGTGTACTTTTTCTTGTTACTGCTTCCGCATGTGAGAGTGTCTTTCTATCTAGTTTCCTCTCTACCGTTGGTAGTTTTTGTCATAATACCATCTTTGGTACTCCTGTCTTACCCTTATAGGGTATTCCTCCTTACCATAGTTGGTATTTTTCTTTTTTTTCCTCTTTTACTATAAGATATATGTATTTAAGAAAAAGGCCTTACTCCCTGTCACTTTCTTTGTGAGTGAGTGACTTATAGGTTCATAGGTTGGTACTAGGCTATCGGCTCTAGGGCCTATACAAGCCTAGCAATAACAATTCCCTGGCTATTTCTTCCCACAATATTTACTTCCTGGACCCTTACTTCTGTCATTATGGCTGAAAAGGCTAGTCTCCAGCCAAATGTTCTAAAGGCACCTCAGGTTTTAAGAAGCATCTTAAATGTCAGGGCAAAATGCTCAAGTCTTGGAGCCCTCGGTTCCGACACTCCTGGTGTCTATCTCTGTTCTGGTAGCAACTTATCTGGTTCCGAGACCTGCCTTGAGTTCCTCTATCTTTTTGGAAGCAGAGGTCTGTCTGTGTTGAGGCTCCTTGGTCTGGTCCAAGGGGCATGGATTGGCTTCTGTACCTTTGGAGCCATCCATGACCCTTGGTGCCTCGACCTTTTTTGGATTAACCCAGGCTTTGGTTTCGGGGGTTGCCTCCTTGATGCAGGGTGGGACGTCTGTTTCAGTTCCGGGCTCCCATTCCTCTACGGGGGGGCAGACCATCCAAATCATGGAGAAGGCCTTATCCACTGGGACTCGGTCTCTGCCATCCCTGTCAGTGCCAATCTCCACATCCCCTTGACCGGCACTTCCATCTGTTTCATTTCCAGGACAGAGGGCAGAAGTCTTCCAGGATAGATCCACCTTGGTAGTTTCCTCTTCAGACACTTCCCTGGAGCATCCCCCTTGGTAGTACCCGAGAAGAGAAAGTGCAAGAGGAAGCACTGGACTCCCCGGAGGAGTCTTTCACCTAAGATACCAACTTCAGTGATGTTTGCTTCAGGGACTCCCTGGAAATCCTAAAACACAGGGGTGGCTGGTTTTCCCTACACCTTCAGAGTAGCCTGTATACCTGGAGGCTTTTTGTGCCCCATCCTCTACTTCTTGGATCTCTCCACCCGTTGACTGTCTCATTAAACTCATCACTCAGTGGGCGTGGAAGATTCCTTCCATCGAACCAATCCCAGAGAGACCTGATCGGATCCTCTCCACTTGTAAGGATGAGCAACACTGATCTAAAGGCATACCCATTGACGCCATGGTGATAGCAGCAGCCACTAAGAAGAAGCTTGCTGAGGAAAGTCTTACTAGCCATCCTCCTGACAAGGAGTCCAGTATTATTGTTAGGTTTGGAAAGCGTGTTTATGCTTCAGCAACCTTTGCTGTCAGGTCCCTGAATTACATGGTACATTTCATAAGATTGCAGAGGAATTTGATCAAGAAGCTCTCTGATATCCTCTCAGGAGCAGTAGCTGAATGGGTACGGAACCAAGCTACTTCTTAGCTCGCCACCTTGAAAACAATTTCTACCTCATCCATGAGGCTGATTGGCCATGCAGCTGAAGGGATGACAAGACCGGTGGGCTTAGGCATAGCTATTAGGAGGCACTCCTGGATGCCCTTTTATGATTTTGCAGAGCCATTTAAAGTGTCATTCGTCAATGCTCTGTTTGACGGATCATCCCTATTTTGCCCCAGTGTTAAAGACATGCTTGCTAGATGTGAAAAAGATGAGAAGACCCTATCTGCTGTAGGTTTTAGTTTCTCCACTCTTCAGAGACCTTACTCTAGGAACCAGAGAAGTGGGAAACTATGGTTTAAAAAACTCCCAAGGGCCTTTCCAGGATTCGTGTGGCAAAGACTTTCCCCGAGGCAGAGGGTGAATTAATGGAAGACACCGCCCCAGAGGCAGAAGTCACCCGTAGAACCAGGGGTCCAGAGATTCTTTCTCTGGTACTTCCTACCAGCACCCCTGAAGGGGGGCCAGATTGCCGTCCTCTGGAGGCAGTCAGGGGATGACTATCCCGGCACCAGCCCACTTGCCAACTTAACTTCAGGCAAATAGGTGCAGGGAATAATATCCAGAGGTGCAAAATCCCATTATCCATACATCCAAAAACACAAAAAATGATTCCCAGATGTTCCACCCATTCACAGGGAAGCAACAGTCTTAGAAATTCAAAAACTACATGATAAAAGTCATCCAGAAAATCCTTCCAGACCAAATAGGATCAGTTTTTTTTTCACGATTCTTGGTAGTGCCCAAAAGAACAGGGAACTGGAAACCCATCTTTGGTCTTGGCCAGTTCAACAAGGCAGCTCAGCAAACCAAGTTCAGAGTTGATACTTTCATTCTTGGTAAAAGATGATTGGATTTGCTCTATAGACCACCAGGACATGTATTATCACATAAAAATGACAAATGCTACAGGAGGTTCCTGTACTTCCAGCTGGGACCCAGTCATTTCCAGTTCAGAACACTGCCATTTTGCATGGCAGTGGTTGTGGCTCATCTCAGACTGCAAGGATTTTGAGTTTTTTCCATATCTCAATGACTGGCTCCTCACTGCTACCACCAGGCATCAGTTAGTACGGGCAAGAGATTACACTCTGCATCTCTAGGTATCACAATAAATTACGAAAAGTCAAATTTACAACTTTCTCAACAATTAAAATTCATTGGAGCTCACTTAAACACTGTTAAAGAAATGGCTTCACTTCCACTAGAAAAAATTAGAAAGGATCAGATCCCAGGTCACACAAATTATCCAAAACAGATGGGTTCCAGCCAGATTAGTCCTACAAGCACTAGGCTCGATGGCAGCCTCAATCACTCTTGTTTCCCTAACAAGATAATCACATGTGAGTCTTTAAGTGGTTACTTACCTCCCAGTGGTCTCTGATACATCAACCAATGTGACACTTAATCATGATTGCCAATCGCTGCAAAAAGGATCTCTCGTGCTGGCTCCATTCCGACCAGATTCTCTTGGCACGGCCATTCATTCTTCCAGAATCCCAAGCCCTGGTAACCACAGATGCTTCCCAGATGGGGGCGGGCGGGCATTATCTGGGAAGGACAGTCCACTGCACGTGGTCTCAACTAGATGCCAACTTGCACAGTGGTGTTCTGGAGATGAGGGTGGTGCTGTTAGCATTGCAAGCATTCCAAGATGCCCTTCCTTTGGAAACAGTAGCAGTTCAATCGAACATCATGTTGGTAGTTTGGTATATCAACAAAAAAGGGGGGGAAACCAAATCTTACCCATTATGTCAAGAAGCCCTAAGAATTTGGCAATGGGTGATGTCTCCCATCTGCTTTCTCACAGCAACGGACATTCTGGGGAGCTCCAATGTGATAACGGACAAACTAAGCAGAACCATTCTCATGCCTCATGAGTGGTCTCTCAATCCTGTGGTGGCAAAAGAGATTTTATGTCACTGGGGCCAACCTTGCTGCAATCTTTTTGCATCCCCCCTAAACAAGTGCAGCAGTTCTACCTTAATCCCTCCTCCGGGACAGTCACCCAGAGATGCTTTTCTCCACATTTGGCCCCCCGGTCTCCTCTATTCCTTTACCCCGACTCCTTTGATATCCTAGTTTCTCAAGAAAGTCAAGAGGTCAGAGAATTTAATAATCCTCATCGCCCCCTTTTGGCCTCGTCAGTTTTGTTTTCCCTTCCTGTAGCCTCATCTTCCTTGTGAACCATGGATACTGGGCCTGGCTCCGGACCTGCTGTCCCATTCATAAGGCATGGTTTATTCAAACCTCCATTATCTGAAGCTCACAGCATGGCTTCTACAATTTCCATGATTCCCAGGCATGCATCCCTTTACTCTCCTGTCCGTCAAATAATTGTTACACATCACAAACCTTCAACCAGAAAACAATATCAAAGTAAATGGGAAAATTTTGCAAATTGGGCCCTTAAGAATTACCTTGATCCTTATACGACCTCTGTTCATAAAGTCTTGGATTTTTTAGCGAACCTCCATCATCTGGGTCTTCTACCTCAACAATTAAAGTTCATCTAGTGGCAATTTTGGACTTCGATATAGGATTTCATGGGTCATCCTTTGTCACACAAACTTTGTAAAGACATTTAAAGGGAGTTCTAATGTTAAGACCCCCATTTAGAGAACCTGTTCCCCCTTGGGATCTAACACTAGTTCTTTAGTCCCTTGCGTTGTTTCCTTCTGAATCCTCAGCTACTTGCAACTTAGTTTCTGACTTAGCCACTAACAAAGAAGTTTTCCATCACATCTGCAAGAAGGGTATCTGAACTTCAGGCTCTGTCCTCCAAACCACTCTATATAATATTTCACAAGGACAGGGTTTCCCTTAGAACTAATCTATCCCTTTGACCAAAAGTAGCCTCAGAATCTGATATCAGTCAGACACTTCTAGTATTTTTCCCTAATTTTTCCATCAAAGGGGAGTACTCCCTTCATTTGTAAGATGTTCACAGACCATTACGTTTTTATCTTCACAGAGCAAAGGACTTCCAAAAATCTGATGAATTGTTTCCTTTTCTTCCCTTTCTTTAGGCAATCCAGTTTCAAAGGTTACCTTGGCGAAATGGCCTGGAGACTGTATATTACATTTATTTGTCAGTCAAGCGGGCTCCATCCTTCTCATCCTGTCAAAGCCTGTTCAACTAGACCGGTGGCAACTTCTACAGTTTTTCATGCCAGATCCTCTCTAGATGACATTTGTGTAGCAGCTACTTGGGCTTCTCCTCATAGCTTTATCACTCATTATAAACTGGATCAGGTCTCCAGGGGTCAGGCATCATTCATTTCAATGGCGCTCAGTAATGTTCTTCTGTGAGACCTCCCAAGGTTTAGGTAGCTGGGGACTCTGTCCCACAGTCAAGGATTACGTGAAGATAGACAACATCAGATAAAGAAGTTATGACTTACCATAATGTTCCATCTGTGTTGTCTATCTTCACTAATCCTTGACATTCCCTTCTCCTTCCCCCAGCCTGAGACTCTTAGTGGATTGAATTCTTGCAGGACTGGATTCTTGTTTCAGACGCCCATCTGGTCTCTTTTTCTTGTATACTATTTGTCTGCCACTAATTAAAGCAAACTCGATCTGAGGTAATTTTCAGAGGAGCATTATGGGTAAAAGCCTGGCTTGAGAGTTTGGTAGGCATGAGCTGAAATCAACGACAGAGTCATTTCCTAGGCTAGGAATCGAGCCCTAGAGTCAAGGATTAGTGAAGATCGACAACACAGATGGAACTTTATGGTAAGACATTACTTCTTTTTTTCTGAAGGATTTGACATCTGAAACTCAAAAGTTTGACATTATTTAGTGACTCTTCGGATCATCCCATCAATTTGCCAGAAACCACAAATTTTTATGAGGAACAGACCAAAAATATGAGATGAAAATCTGGACATTCTGTGAAAATCTGTACAGTTCAGAGGTATGCTTGGATATTATGAAATTTATTTGTCATGTGGCTAGACTCTGTTTTGGTTAAAATTCTAGATTGTATGTTGCCTGTTCTTGAAAGTGCCTTAGCCACTTGTTCCCATTGTTGAGGGGCATTTTACATGGGGAGTGTATCTAGTGGGCAAGCTCTAGATGGTTGTTTTTCTCATATCGTGTAGACTTGTATTTATTTCAGTCACAACCTCTTCCTTGTACATATTCTAGGGTACCATAATTCGTTTCTTTCCTCAGTTTTATTTGCTTATCTAATATTTCCTGAAATTATTCGACCTGATCTAAATGAATTTCTTATATAGTGTCCTCTCTTCAGGGGAGAACCAAAGTGATCTTTTTACTGCTGGGGAAATTTGGCCAGAGCACTTGGGAACTTCCCATAATTTTTTTTTTTGATTGTTACTATGGAATTTTTTACATCCAACTGAGCTATCACCAGCACAAACAGATGTATTTCGGTTTTGCCTTCTCTGAAGCACTCCATACCAAGGACTGCAACACTCCCTATTACTGCAATTCATTGTTAGCAGTACAGTTAACTGGGAGTGCGAATAGAACTTGCAGCCTTCCGCTCTTCCAGCACCAGGTGTGTGTCTGCTGTCTGTTGCACCATTGCATTTTTTTAACCCTAATGTTTAGAACAGCAGCTGTACCAGGCTGTCAGTATTTATACTATTTTTTTAATAAACATCTTTATTAAATTCTCACATATGACATAGGCAGTCTTACATTTATATAAATGAAAAACAAAATGACACCACTTTAGTTGCAAACATTATACATCACAGACACCATTAAAATGGCTGTAGTTGCAAATTTTATACACCACTTACAATCTATCCAGTCATTGTCAGTTAAGCATTATATGGCTCATTCAAATCTTGCCTCTTAAGCCTCATTCATTCTCTGCATATACTGGTCCCCCTGTTCCCGTTTTTTTTCTATGTAGTTTGCTCCTACCATTTTCTAAAGATCCCATTTCCTGTTGTTTTATCTCTGTTACTATATTTACTACTACTAGTAAAGTTGGTCTAGACTTTGATTTGCATTTTCTAGTAATTGCTTTTTGGCAGCCACCATGGTTAGACTCAGGAAGGGCTTACTATGTCTAGAGAATTCCGATTCTGTATCATAGCCCCAAAAACATCCTCTACCCAATCAATCCAATTCACTCACCCAGCATCTCTGACAAAGCAGTCTTCAGGGAATCCCTAAAGTTTGCTAGCTCATTACACTCCCAAAAAATATGTTCCGAGCAACGTCTTTCTTGCCCGTGACATCTCCAGCATTTGCTATCCACCGGAGGAAAAATTCTGTGGAGTAAACTTGGGGGGTATAAAAATGTCTGTGTAAATGCTTCCAGGCAAAGATCGTAAATCTTCTAGACTTGTATATGTACTTATATAGGTCTATCTCCCCATTGTCTGTCTCTTTGTGAATTGCTTATCCAGTTTCTGTTCCCAATCCTTTCTAAGCTCTTCTGATTGATTATTATAATTGTGATGCAATATTTTACATGCTTTACTAAGTATTCCTTTTTTAATGGCAACTTCTGTTCTAGATTGTTGAAAATTCTGCCAGTGCTGGTCTTTCATTTAGGATCCCTCTATTTCTTTCTCTTTGCCTATACTCTATCAATCATTGATAGGGAAGGCCATCTTTATCCTGCAATCCAAATAAATTTGTGGCCTCTTCCCATTCTATTACCTTTCCCTTTCTAGTTATTTTCTCCCAATAATTTGGTTCCTTTTCCAGTTTTCTTCAGTAAATTCCAGCCCCCTCTTGCTTATCTGTATCCCTAACCAGTCTTCCCTATCGGCAGAATCTCTCTTCTCCATTCTCATGCTGGTTTGCTTCTTAGAATGCTCCCTGCTGTTTTATGAATAGTATACTCTGTATGATTTTTGTTCTTAAGAATCTGCATCCAAAATCCCAATCTCTCCTTATTTCTTGAACTTCCTCCCTGTATCATCATCATTCCTTTCCACTTTGAATTATAGTTTTCTGCTTGTGCTATGTATTAGGGCCTTAACTGTGTTACTCTAAAATACCCCCTCCATTTGGGTAATCCTACTCTGCCATGTTCTATCGGAAGAATCTGCTTATCCCATGTGACCCTTGCTGTCTTCCCTTCCCAGATAAAATATTTCAACTCTTTTTTTCAGTTGCTATCCACGGCTTCTTCTCTGGTTGAAAAAAAATATGCCTGCCCTATGTTTAAGACTAAAGGGAATAAAAACATTTTAACTGCTTGTATCTTTATCCATATAGCAAAGCTTCCAGTGTCTCAATTTTGTATTATCTTCTGTTTAGTCTCTTCCCACATAGCTACCACATTAGAATCATTTCTAATCCATACTCCTAAATACTTAATTTTATCATGTCCCCATAAATATGGATATTGTTGGACCAATTTGTATGAGAGTACATAATTTACAGCTACTGCCTTTGCTTTAGCTTCATTAATTTTGTATCCTGAGAAGATTTGACACTGTATTAAAATGTCCCACAACACTGTAATGTCCCTTTCTGGTTTTGTCATGTATAAAATAATATCAAATGCAAGTAGAGCCAGCTTTTCCTGACTACCATACCAATTATATCCTTGAATTTTGAGTCCCTTATTTTCTTTGCATGGTTCTAAATATAATGCAAACAACAAAAGGGACAACCCTGCCTAGTTCCTCTACTCAAGTAGAAGTTAGAGAAGACCCCACCCACTTTAATTTTCGCCTCCGATCCCTCAGATATATTTATTATTTTATTTATTTACATTTGTTTACCGGGATAGTCCAATTGGGCTGACAGCGTGGAGGCCCTGGGAGAAAAGCCTCAAAAAGAAAATTATATAGCAATGGACCTAATAAGTCAAACAGTAATGTCAATATATAGTTATTACAATATACATTAACATAGTGTTTAAACAAACACAAAGTAAAATCATATAACAAGTCATCTAATATTAGTCATATAAAAATCATATAATGTTAATGCAAACAGAGAAGGTAGATATATAATTGATGCAGTACAATGTATTTATAATTTAAAGAAACTCTAAATTTTAGAGACAAAATATACAAATCTAAGAAGTAAAGTGGTCAGGGGAAGAGGAGAATAAGTAAGAGGTTTGAGTTAAGGACAAATATGCAAAGAGTGAGGGAAGAGACAGTTATCCTGGGGAGATACAGGAAAAGAGCCATTTATTGTTTAGATATTCTTTAAGAAGGAGTTTGAATTTTGAGGTAGTAGGGGTAGTAAGTATATGTTGGAGAATACAGTTCCATATTTTAGTGATATAGTTTGTGAATATTGAGTCACTAAAAGAGTTGTTGGATTTCATGATTTTTAGAAGTAGTTTATTGGATGAGCAGAGGGCATGGGCAGTATTATAAGATTGCACAAGATTCCTTAGAGCTGGACAGGCATCAGGTTGGTGTAAGATGTTGTGAGCAATTTTGTTTTGGTTAAGTGATAAAAGGTTAGATAGCTCAAGCCAGTGCAGCTGTTTCTGAGCTTCACAGTGATGAGTTCTGTGTTGGAGACTGGCAGAAAAATGAGCTGTTTTATGGTAGGAGACCTCTAGTTTGGACAGTTCAGATTTTCTAAGCTTAATAAATATGGGGGGAGCATACCGTAGTGTGTACAGAAGGTGTGTTCTAGCAATGTCTTGTCTAGTGGAAGGGATGATGAATGTTCTTGACCTGTACAGGCAGCTCCTTATCATCCTTATGCAGCTCTTTATCAACCTTATAATTGTATCAGGGAAAGCAAATGCTTCCATTGCCTTGCTCACATATTCCCAGTCTACTCTGTCAACTGCTTTCTCTGTATCAAGACCCACCAATAAAAGTGGTATTTTCTTGCATTCTGTTTCCCTCTGGATCATCACTGTTCTGTTAATATTGTCAAATGTTTGCCTTCCCTCCACAAAACTACACTGATTCCTAGATATCAATTTTGTTATCACGTTTGCCATGCTTTTAGCCATTATAGATATAAACACTTTATAACCATGGTTTAGTATTGAAATGGGCCTGCATGAAGCTGGATCCAATGCATCTTTACCCATTTAGATATTACCGTTACCACTGCCTTATTCCAGGATGCTGGTACTTCTGCTCTTAAACTACTGTTAAACAAAACCTTCCAGACCTTTATCACTTTTTCCCTCCTAACTTCCAAACTTCCACAGGAATACCATCTATTTCTGGGGGCTTTCCTGTAGGTTTATAGATAGCCATTTTTATCTCATCTCTTCCTATTCATAACTGTTAGTAATTGAGCCTCATCTACCACTAACCTTGGTATATTTAATTCTTCCATAAACATTTCCATTTGTACCTTTTCTTGATTTCCATATTTCTCTGCTTTATAAAAACTGTCATAAAATGTCCTTAATATTTCTAATACTTCTACAGGATCTCTTGATGTCTTACTTGTTATAGGCTCCCTAAGCTTGGTGACAGCCCTTTCGACTTTGTTGCCTGAGTCGTTGTGCTAAAAGCCTTTGTGCTCTAGAATTATTATCAAAAAACAGTTGCTTAACAGCAATCTTTCTAAACTACGTTAACATTTGTCAATCCCTCTAAATAATTCTTGTTACTTCTTAACCATATCTCCCTTTCTTTTATTTCCACCCTAGTTTTAAAATCCACTTTAATCTTGGCCCAATGCCTAGCTCTATTTTCAGAAGAAAATTCTGTCTTCTCTAGCAGCTCCTGAATTAATTCCAAAAAACATTTCTTAAATTCTACTCTTTTCATCTGATAGGTGGAAAAGTGCCAGTGTGTCATTTTTATTTCATTACCTTGCCTTTTTATTATAGTTATTATTGGCACATAATCTGAGTGTGTTTCAAGACCTTCAATTCAATGCGCATGTTCCTGTGAGACATAAAATCTATCTAGACTAGCTCAGTTTTTGCATGTCTGTGAATATGTAAATTTACTTTGAACTACTGGTACTGAATTCACATCTTCCATGCCAAACATTTTCTTAAATGTCTTCAAAAATCTATTCTCCTTTCTTATATGTTCCCTTCTAGGGCCCCCAGACACGTCTTCACTGTTGCAAACCAAGTTCCAGTCTCCACCTTTAAGCAATATTCCTGAAAGCTGATCATTTCTCCCAGAATTGTCTTAAGCTCCATTATAGCAGTTTTAGGTGGAATGTAAATGCATGCCAGTGTAATCCTCCTCCCTAGCAAGTAGCCCCTGAGTACTTATCTTCCATTATATGTTGTCTCTCTCCTATCACTATTGGAGTTCTTCTTGCAATTAATATAAGTGCTCCTATTTTCCTTTGCCGCAGATATTCCACTGAATAACTATCCTTAAAACCTTTCTTTATCAAATTCATATGTTCAATTCTTTCCAGGTATGTCTCCTGTAGCATAGCTATTTGGACTGTAATTTTTAATATAGTTCACTACTCTTTCTTTTATTATTTTTATCTGGAAGACCATTCAGATTGAAAGGCATTACAGAAAACATTTTATTATATAGTTATCACCTTTTATGTATAACTGCTTTTTTGTTAAATATCTAGTTCCAACTTTTATGTTGCATGCATATACTGTTAAGCAGGTTGGTCTTTTATATAGTTTCTTGTCATATCCATTTGCGCCTATGCCACATCTTACATAACTTTTTGTTTTTTTGAAAGCCATCAAACAGAACAAACCCCCCAACACCTGTTAAGTTAATAACACACAAAACTGTGTACATCTTCAAATATTTAAATTTTTTCTTTCTAATAAGAACAAACGTTCTAAGTTGGTAGCCACACAGACAGGATAGAGTTGACCAAAAATAGTTTAGTTATGCTAAGACACACGGCACAGTGTGTTTAATTAGTGATATTTGATTTTATTTACCTTTATAGCTCTCCCAGCTGAGAAAACATGAGTGCTTTCAGGAAACCATTTCTCCAAGCTATTTTCTTTACCAAA
Organism: Protopterus annectens; assembly: GCF_019279795.1. Classification (NCBI taxonomy): domain Eukaryota; kingdom Metazoa; phylum Chordata; order Ceratodontiformes; family Protopteridae; genus Protopterus; species Protopterus annectens. Next base: position 167,686,614 of record NC_056743.1, on the reverse strand, counting down.
TTGTCTTCTAGTGACATGCAAACCAGACACAAAACTGTAAAGGGTACATTGTTTACCAGAAAAAAGCCTTATCATATTCAGTATTTTTTTTTCATTTACATGCTTTATAATAAACTTGTTATTGGATAATGCCTAAGGTCTTAACCTAGTCATTTCCCTAAGCAAGCATGGGAAAAAGCACACTGATTTTACTTTTTTGTCATACTCTCTTAACCAGACCCTTCCTCCCCCCCTCCTCTTTTTTCATAGCAGTGCCTACATTTTTTAAAATTGAACAAAGGAAAAAGTAAAAGAAGGGAGAAAAAGAAAAAAGGCTCCTGTTTATATTAGTATCTCTGTTACATTAAAAAAAAAAAACGTTAAAGCTCTCACAGCTGTGAAATGCCCTGATTGTTTTCAGAGAACATTGTTATACCCAATTTCTCTGTTCTTTTGTTTTATTTTCCCTCACCCAATCCCTCCAGACTGTCTCCAGTTTCTTTTTATCAGATTGTCTCCATGGAGACATGAAGACCAGCTACAGAATTTCTACTTAGTATACATACATTTGCTAGAAAAAAAGCCTTATAACATTCAATATTCTTTTTCATTTACTTGCTCTGTCTCTTAAAACTAATCAATCTAAGGTCCTTAAGCCAGTAATTTTCCCATGCAAGAATGAAAAAAGCACATTAATTTTAAATTTGTCATGTTTTTTTAACCAGGGTCCTTTTTTCATTGCATTGCCTAAATTTTTCAAAATTGTACAAGAAGAAAGAGAGAAGAGCAGAGAAAAAAAACCACCACCTGTTCACAATCCCCATTGCACTTAAAAATAGCATGCAAAGAAAACTGTGCACCACAAATACAGTACTGTTAAGAAAAGAAACTTATTTTCTTTACTTAAAGTTAGCTTTCTCCCCTCTCTTCCCCTTCCTAAAGCATTTTCCTAACACTAATGACATGCAGTAGGGCTTGTACTTTACAGTCCCTCAGAAATCCAACAAATTGTGAAAGTCCAATATATCCAGAATTTCTTGTTCTGTCATATTTCACAAATATTTATCCGAAAAGAAGCAGCAACCAACAAAATACCAAATAAAAGTCGCAAAACTGCATGAAAAAACAAACACTGCTTAATATAACGTCAAGTAAGCACTTTCATTTCCTCTAATTCACCACAGAGACTTCTTCAGACTGAGTCTGAAGAAAGCGCTTACGTGAGGTTGTATTAAACAGTGTTTGTTTTTTCATGCAGTTTTGCGACTTTATTTTATATTTCACAAATATAATTATTGCATTTTAAGCCCACATTAAGTTATTGGTTTTATTAATGTTCTTCTCCATTGCCTAGATCCTCTGTCTGGTTCATTTGCAGTTCGATTCTTCTGTTAAACTCTCGTGCTGCCTTCCTTCTCTCAAACATTTTCCTTTGAAATACTGGAAAAGGGTTCACAGGTAGAGTCTCTCTGTGGTCTTTATTACCAGGGGAAGGAGAAGCAGAATCTTCTTCAGTTTCACCTCTCACCTTTTGTTGGACAGACTTTCGTATTTCCTACTTAGCATGCACTTCATCAAAAAGTGATTTGGCCCTCCAGGGAAGAATACCTTAAAGACAGCTGGATATAGCAGTTTGAATCTCACACCTGTGTCTCAAAATTCTCTGAATAGTGGAATGAATTAACTTCTCTTTTGCCTGGTGTACGATGAGTAATCATTCTCCGCAAACACTCTGCTGTCTCCCACTTTTAGTATTTTGCCCTTCTGCCACAATTTTGTCAGAATCAATTTCTGCTGGTAGGATTGCATCTTTACTATTTAAGTAAGGGTTGCGTTCTTATAGCTAGTTTTGGAGCATAAACATGATGTGCCCTTTCAACAAACTACTCCTGCTTTGAAATACCAGTCCAGTTGCTTATTTGTGCTTTCATAAAATTAATGCAGTCTGTTTCTTCCAGCTTCTCTGGTATAGCTGAAAATCTCAGGTTTCCCCATGTGCTCTGTCATCTACTTCTGTTATTTTTGAAACGTCTCTTCTTGACCAGTCTCATACTCAGCCAGCCTTTTCTTCATTTCAACCTCTGATTTTTGCAGCTTTGTCATCTCATCTGAATAGCTGTTTAAAACTTCTTCCATTTTTTCCAGCCTTTTGTTATTTGTGTGTATATACTCCATCAGTCTTTTGTTTATTTTAACCAGGTCTGTATGTAGTTGTCTTGTATATTCCTTTAGGTTATTAGGAGTCATGTCTAAAGATTGCATTGCATTTAGCTGAACAGCTGCAGAACTTTCCCCCATCAGTGTTTCTTCCTCACTTTTTGTAGCTGATTTTTTCCAGTTCTACTGTATTTCTTTATTCTTGGCATCCAAGCAGTGCACTTACTAGCTAGTTACTGAAATTTACCCATAATAAACACATCTACTGGCCTTCTCTTCTGAGTTTCTGTTTTCACACTGGGAGAGCTAGAAACAAGCTGCTACTCAGTGTGTTGCCATCTTGGAAAGTCCCTCTGACAGGTATGTTGAGAATGTTTAGGTGGTTAGCACAAACATAGCTTTAAAAGTGGTGATTTCAACTCCATATATCTTTTTCTACTTGAAATTTAGAGTGCATTTTTAACAGTATTTTTCTTCTGAGGAAAGAGTCAGAAAATTGTATTTCATGTATCTTACTTCTCAGTGGTTATATTAACAGTGTAGAAATGGCATTTAGAATTCTTTAGGCATACTGTTTGTCAAAGTGCACACTTTCTTAAAAATGTAAATTGTTATTCACCTTTCAAATTAATCTCCTTATGGCTGCAGTTATTTTTCTTAGTTTAAGAAGTGGGTATCATCTGCTTTCTGGATTGAAGTGTAAGAGAAGGGGGAAATGTATAAGGGATATTTTGTTTTGAAGTGTGCTTAATTTCAAAATGGATTAATGAGAGTTTTTTTGCTTCTGATGATTTATTTACTACTTTCATTAAAGTACCAGTATGGCCAGTGTAGAAAGTTATTTTATGGAGTTAGGAACGCTTGCCTAAAATGTTAAGGTATAGACAGTGAGTTAGGAGACCATTAGATAGCTAAAATAATGCATAGGTGTGTATTTTAATTGGTTAGTAGCTGTACCATAATAGTTATTGTTACATTTAATCAAAATTAATATAAAAGAATTGTTTGTCTTTTGGTTCAGGGAGACAGGACCTTGACTGCCTAGTCTGTCGTATATGTGTGTGTGTTTTCTCTACAAAAAATAGATTATTCTTCTCTGCTGAACTTTGTTGTTCTTGTTGTCAAGTTATTTTGTAGCTTTAACAGTTTGGTGCCATGACTGATCATTTGAGCTGCTGTTCATTGCTGCAGCATAAGGTGCCACTAGTTTTGTGTGACAGATTTTCTGTCTGGCACATATCTGATGTATCATTACATTTTTTATTAATATTATGTTCATCTTCAGCAGAGTTAGGGGTCTCTGCAGGTAAGCTTTATTAACAAACACTGTACTAGATACAGTTGTGTGTGAGTGGGGAAATAGGGTAAAAGTAATAACTATTGGAAATAAATTTCATTTTTGATTGAATGAGAGTGAGTGCTAATCACAAAATAACAAGGACTGGAGAGCTTCCTTGTCATATGGATGGGGTATCCTTATTATGTATGAAACTAGGTTTTTAATCACAAAAAAGTAAGAATAAAAGAACAGAGTTATCTTTACTTTTGTGAGTGCTGGTTTTATAATCAGTCTTATATCTGTCCTGTTTGGTATGTGAGTGACTATTACACTAGGTGCTAGTGTAAATATTTAAAAGAGCCAAAGTGTGGGACTCCAGCCAAGGCACACGTTTAATCTGTATGGTCAATACAGTTGTAATTATTTGATGAAACCGTCTGAGCTGACTAAAGATGCACTGCAATTTAGCGTTGCCACCTGTATTTTTTTTTTTTTTTCTGGACTATCCAGAAATCAAACCAGTTGTCCAGTGTACAAACTCTGGTATTCTGTTTAAAAAAAGAAAAAAAGACTATCGGAATTTGTTAAATCTGTGGATTTACCGTACGATTTTACATGAAAGCCTAGTAAATAGGCAGAAAAAAATAACCTCAAACTGGAAAAAGAAGGCTTTCCTTCCCATCTGACGTGAAGATGATGTCATTGAATGGGCGGAAAGTGCAAGCTCTGTTCTTAGGATGTATATCCCCTTACAGCAGTTACAGACATTAACAATCAACAGCATCTTCAGTTTACGACTGGCCCCTGCTTCCTTATGCCCCATATCTACCATATGATCAGTTTGCTTCTCATGAAGCTGTCAGTCCTCAGAAATGTGGAGGGGCAAGTGGAGATTCAGTTTACCAAACCAACAGCAACTTCCCCAGACACATCCCAGGTTACTTTGAGTGCTTCAAGCCATCCATATGAATCAAATTTAGGCAATAAAAATGATGATAAATGGTTGAGATGCCCTCAGATCATGTTAGAATAGAAAACAAAGGAAAGCACTTCTGTCAAAAATGTAGACTTGGTGTAAATACTAATCATGTAAGTAAGTTAAAACAATTTTCTAACAAAAGTGCTGCACTTAAAGTAAATATTTTGAAAAGGACTGAACAGTTAGATATACAATTCCCTATAATCATGGATAGAGAAGAGTATCGATGAAGTTCCTCTACTATGCAAGACACAGATGAGATGTTAGGTTATGATTCTTCCTGTTCTGAAACAGAATACTCTGGTATGCAAATTCACCCATTGAGAAGGTGTCTAATTCTGCAGCCGCAAGAGATGAAAATGTATAGCCAACCATAAGAGTTGTGCTTCCGTGGACTGCAGTGAGTTTCCAAACCATCATAGATTCTCTCCTTCCAGTCCGAACATATTCAGATAAATATGCTAAAATATTGGAGGGACACGTACAATTACAGAACTTCACCATTGCCTCTTACAAGAATATCATCAACTATAATAGCATATGGATTGCCAGAAAAAATTTGTTCCGGCGCACGTTGAAAGACTTCACTGGCAGAATTTATTCCAAATGACATTCTCATAAATCTGTACCTTCCAAATGGTGTGCTGAATGCGGGTAGCAATGATGATTTTTGGTCAAGCAGAATTTGCCAAAATTAGCTTTTTTTCATCTAAGACAGAAAAAAACAGTGGCATTTGGCATGATAGGAGCAATCTCCTCAGCTGTGCTCATTGGATGATGAGGTTGTTTTAGTGTTTTATTCAAATCTCTTGAATCAGTACATATTCTAATATCTGACGTTTTCTTACGAGCAACCACCACGGAAGATGCCCATTCAGTTGGCTCGTCTACTGGACAAATTACTCCTTGCTGCACCATTCTGTCTAGCTCAGCTTTGACTCTGTTCCGCATAACTACTGTAACATTCTGTGCTGGTCTGATGACTGGGCTTACCACGTGGTCTAACTTCATGGAGTATACAACTGGGAGTTTGCCTAGTTTGTCTTCAGAAAGATCAGCATAGTCAGAAAAACTAGTCTGTGTGAAATTTGAGCTTTCAGTCAAACTTAATTGGGCTTCTTATTAAATGAAAGCAGTCCCATTTTCAAACTGTCTTTGAGGCCTAATAATGAGTGCACATGTCTCCTGACTACGTAAAATTGTAAGTCATAGCTCTTCCCAGCAGAGTAACATGAAAGCACTACTGAGCCTTAGGTTTGAATTTCTTCACCACCATAAGCAACAAGCTTCGCACACTTTGCCAGTTTGTTGTCTCCAGCTTGTACTCTAGCAAATGTTTCTGCTGGCATAATGTTGCACTTTGAACCAGTATCTACTTTGAGCTCTATAGGTCTCCCATTAATCCAAATAGTATAAAATACTTTGTTCTGTGCCCATAATTTTACTATATTGACTGTTTCACCAAGCACAGACACACCATCAACATAAAAATTAGGGTTGCAACTTTCTAATTGATAAACTTGTCTATTTGTATGCTCTTTTTAAACAAAATAATGTACCCCTTTAGATTTACCAAACCATTTGAAATGATTCCACTTTTTACATGTGTGGCACTGCTGACCAAAAGCTAAGCATTTTTCTTGATTGGGCACATGATTACCACCAGATTTATGACAGTTGACTATGAGGATTGCCATAGATTGTACTGAGTCACCCCACCACTTTACTGAGCGAACAGTGGGTTTTACTGAAGTTGCAAAACCACACGATAAAAGAAAGATCTCAAGTGCGAAACACAAAAACAACTACAGGTGTAGTAAATAAGATATTTTATTCACCCCTAGCACCTTTGCAAATGCCTTAAAGGAGTATACACAAATCACAGAAGATACACACACATACATATATATATATATATATATATATATATATATATATATATATATGTATATATATGTGTATATATATATATATATATATATATATATACACATATATATACACATATATATGTATACACGCACACACACAAACACATACACACACACCCATCAATAAAATAATTAACCAGAGATTAATTATTTCCAATTAAAGTCTGTGTTCAATCCATTAGAAATTAAATTAGCATACTTTAACACAAATAATGCTTCTTTATGCAGCAGCTTGTCTTTTAAAGGGGTAAATTCCCCCAGGCATACACTAACATGTTCCAAAACACAACCCTTTAAAAGCCTAAAATTAGTATTTTGATACTTTCTAAACTCATAAATACCCCCTGTCTGGCATGGCGCCATCTCTTAGACCCCTATACCACCCCTGGCTGCTGTCTACCTCTGGCCTGGCGTCTTTTCCTCTGTACCCTAACCTTCACTGTACTGCTACCGCTATACTATCTGTCAACATACCATCGGCTGACAAAGGACCTGTGGTTTCAACTGACTGCCTTTACTCCCTGCACCCCCTCTCAAGGAAACAAATGTTACCCTAACCTTCACTGTACTGCTACCGCTATACTATCTGTCAACATACCATCGGCTGACAAAGGACCTGTGGTTTCAACTGACTGCCTTTACTCCCTGCACCCCCTCTCAAGGAAACAAATATTACCCTAACCTTCACTGTACTGCTACCGCTATACTATCTGTCAACATACCATCGGCTGACAAAGGACCTGTGGTTTCAACTGACTGCCTTTACTCCCTGCACCCCCTCTCAAGGAAACAAATATGTATGTTAATTTGTCCTGCCTTTAAAGCATAATTGTATTCACTGGTGTTCCAGGGCTCTAACACGCTCTGAGCCTGGTCAGCCAGCAGCCTCCTACCTCCTCAACTAGCTACCTTGTTAACCTCACTCCTCCACTACTTCCTAGTGCCCCTCATTTTGCTTTTCCACCCTCCATTATCAGTACTAGCCTACCCCCGTTATTGTAGCTATTTGTAATAATAGCTTTGCCCAGTAGATACCACTACCTTCCCTTTCATCCTTCTTCTCTTGTTTTTCCTTTCCTTAGTCTGCTGTACTATTCTACACTTCCCTGAACCTAAAACTACTCTAAAACTCACACTTCTCCCTCTATACTAACTTGCTATATCAGCCTGCTTTTCTTAGACTCCTACATTTTTTTCTCTGCTTCATCTCACCTTAGACACTCTTGACTCACCTTTACTGGCAGCTCTGCTGATTGTTTCTCCTCTAGCTCTCCACTCTGTCTGTTTGTCCTTAGATCTGGGACCCTACCACCTTCTCTATTACTCATACTGCCCTTATTTCTAAATCCTACCACCTTCCGGACTATTTCTACTTATCTCTTATTTCTTAGCCCTTACCTGTCTCTCGTTCTTTATCTCCTTAGCTCCGACCGCCTTCAGTACATTCTGCATCCAATTAGGATAGCTGTCTTGGCTGGTCTGTCTCCACCCCCTCCTGACTGTTTGGGCTAATTACCGCTCTCCTCTTCCCTCCCTGCCTCTTATACTTTCTAAACTCATAAATACCCCCTGTCTGGCGTGGCGCCATCTCTTAGACCCCTATACCACCCCTGGCTGCTGTCTACCTCTGGCCTGGCGTCTTTTCCTCTGGTAAGTAGTGCCTTGTAGACAACTGTAATTAAATGCATAAAGTAACCTCGCTTTTTCATACTGAGTGCCTTACACCTTAGCTTACTCTGTAACTGCATTGATTCATGTAGTTTTATTTAGCCTGCACTAATGTGTTTTTTCTTGTAAGCCATTAACGGCTACGTAGTTTCTAATCCTCCTCGTGGCTCCATATAGATGATTGTGCTGTTCAGGTGCCGGTATTTCCGCAGTATCGGCAACCAGACCTGTACGCACTTTGAAATACTGTTACAACGCTAGTTGAAAGTTCTATCGCTTGTTGTTAGTACTCCATATGTTGTTCTTTGTCCATTTAAGGAAAAAGTGAATGTAAGCTTGTTAGGAGTTTAATTATGTTAGCGACTGCTGCCTAGGTAGTGTAAACTCCTGTTTATGCACATTGTTTTTCTGTTTAATGAAGAAGGGAATGTAAGGTTGTTAGGTGTTTAATAATGTTAGTGACTGCTGCCTAGGTAGTGTACACCCCTGTTTTTGCACATTTTTTTCTTTTTCTGCTTAATGAAGAAGCGAATGTAAGGTTGTTTGGAGTTTAATTATGTTAGCGACTGCTGCCTAGGTAGTGTAAACTCCTGTTTATGCACATTTTAGATTATAGTTGCGTGCGTGACTAGACTTTACTGTTTTTATGCCTGCACTGACATCGTACACAACACATACTCCCTTTGCATGTTAACGGCTGCCGCTGGCTTAGCTGCGGTAGCCCCTAACGGCCTCTATACTCCTTAATGATTAGATGACCCGCCTGCTTAAGCGAGTGCTTCTTAAACCAATTTATTGAGTAATTCTGCTGTCGCTATACTGTAGTCTCCATAGCTTTAGCCTGTAATGGCTACTTCCTACAGGGTGAAACCCTGAATTATTGGTTTTAGCGATCGCTTCCTGCCCTGCTTTGTAGCTAGGGTATTTGGGTCTAACAACTCTCTCTCTAGAGCTGAAGTTTGTAGCCAGTAATCTACTGGATTTCTGATAAGCTTCTAGCCTAGTTTCTGGTAGTCACATCCCATACAAACGCCACAGCCATCAGCGGTTCAAGGACCACGTGGATCTACTCTAAGTGCGTAATTGCGCAATAGCTGTTGTAACCTGTGCCTGCCTTTAGGACACCGCTTATCCCAACGCCCCTCTGTCTGCTACATTTTTGTGGCATCTCCTCCTACAGAGCCAGACACTCACCAACACTAACTCTCACCAGGGATTGTTTTTAGTATTCGTTATTTATTTGTTACACACTTTCTCTATATGCATTATTCCAGCCTGTGCTGTACTACTTTTATATACAATTAGGAATTGACTATGTATCAATTGTAACCCAATGTACTAAATGTTATCCTACTTGCCTACAGGACTTAACCTATAGGTATATCAATTGTACCAGAATATTCATGGTCTTATGAAACTGATAGACTCTAGCAGTATTAAGTTATTGTTCAATTACTAACTGTTTTGAATGCATTATAACTCCTATTGCTATACTGTTGCATATGCTAGCAATGTTAGTACAAGTTCATTCTGTGTTTTATTAGAGCTGTTGTACTTACTTTTTTACTGTAATTTATGCTAACCTTCTGCCACTCATTACCTGTTGTCTTCTCTCTCTTCCAATAGTACCCTAACCTTCACTGTACTGCTACCGCTATACTATCTGTCAACATACCATCGGCTGACAAAGGACCTGTGGTTTCAACTGACTGCCTTTACTCCCTGCACCCCTCTCAAGGAAACAAATATGTATGTTAATTTGTCCTGCCTTTAAAGCATAATTGTATTCTCTGGTGTTCCAGGGGCTCTAAAGCACGCTCTGAGCCTGGTCAGCCAGCAGCCTCCTACCTCCTCAACTAGCTACCTTGTTAACCTTACTCCTTCACTACCTCCTAGTGCCCCTCGTTTTGCTTTTCCACCCTCCATTATCAGTACTAGCCTACCCCCGTTATTGTAGCTATTTGTAATAATAGCTTTGCCCAGTAGATACCACTGCCTTCCTTTTCACCCTTCTTCTCTTGCTTTTCCTTTCCTTAGTCCGCTGTACTATTCTACACTTCCCTGAACCTAAAACTACTCTAAACCTCACACTTCCCCCTCTATACTAACTTGCTATATCAGCCTGCTTTTCTTAGACTCCTACATTTTTTTCTCTGCTTCATCTCACCTTAGACACTCTTGACTCACCTTTACTGGCAGCTCTGCTGATTGTTTCTCCTCTAGCTCTCCACTCTGTCTTTGTCCTTAGATCTGGGACCCTACCACCTTCTCTATTACTCATACTGCCCTTATTTCTAAATCCTACCACCTTCCGGACTATTTCTACTTATCTCTTATTTCTTAGCCCTTACCTGTCTCTCGTTCTTTAGCTCCTTATCTCCGACCGCCTTCAGTACCTTCTGCATCCAATTAGGATAGCTGTCTTGGCTGGTCTGTCTCCACCCCCTCCTGACTGTTTGGACTAATTACCGCTCTCCTCTTCCCTCCCTGCCTCTTATACTTTCTAAACCCATAAATACCCCCTGTCTGGCGTGGCGCCATCTCTTAGACCCCTATACCGCCCCTGGCTGCTGTCTACCTCTGGCCTGGCGTCTTTTCCTCTGGTAAGTAGTGCCTTGTAGACAACTGTAATTAAATGCATAAAGTAACCTCGCTTTTTTATACTGGGTGCCTTACACCTTAGCTTACCCTGCAATTGCATTGATTCATGTAGTTTTATTTAGCCTGCACTAATGTGTTTGTTCTTGTAAGCCATTAACAGCTACTTAGTTTCTAATCTTCCTCGTGGCTCCATATAGGTGATTGTGCTGTTCAGGTGCCGGTATTTCCGCAGTATCGGCAACCAGACCTGTACGCACTTTGAAATACTGCTACAATGCTAGTTGAAAGTTCTATCGCTTGTTATTAGTACTCCATATGTTGTTCTTTGTCTGTTTAATGAAAAAGCGAATGTAAGCTTGTTAGGAGTTTAATTATGTTAGCGACTGCTGCCTAGGTAGTGTAAACTCCTGTTTATGCACATTGTTTTTCTGTTTAATGAAGAAGGGAATGTAAGGTTGTTAGGTGTTTAATAATGTTAGTGACTGCTGCCTAGGTAGTGTACACCCCTGTTTTTGCACATCTTTTTCTTTTTCTGCTTAATGAAGAAGCGAATGTAAGGTTGTTTGGAGTTTAATTATGTTAGCGACTGCTGCCTAGGTAGTGTAAACTCCTGTTTATGCACATTTTAGATTATAGTTGCGTGCGTGACTAGACTTTACTGTTTTTATGCCTGCACTGACATCGTACACAACACATACTCCCTTTGCATGTTAACAGCTGCCGCTGGCTTAGCTGCGGTAGCCCCTAACGGCCTCTATACTCCTTAATGATTAGATGACCCGCCTGCTTAAGCGAGTGCTTCTTAAACCAATTTATTGAGTAATTCTGCTGTCGCTTATACTGTAGTCTCCATAGCTTTAGCCTGTAATGGCTACTTCCTACAGGGTGAAACCCTGAATTATTGGATTTAGCGATCGCTTCCTGCCCTGCTTTGTAGCTAGGGTATTTGGGTCTAACAACTCTCTCTCTAGAGCTGAAGTTTGTAGCCAGTAATCTACTGGATTTCTGATAAGCTTCTAGCCTAGTTTCTGGTAGTCACATCCCATACAAACGCCACAGCCATCAGCGGTTCAAGGACCACGTGGATCTACTCTAAGTGCGTAATTTCGCAATAGCTGTTGTAACCTGTGCCTGCCTTTAGGACACTGGTTATCCCAACAACCCTCTGTTTGCTACGTTTTTGTGGCATCTCCTTCTACAGAACCAGACAGTCACCAACACTAACTCTCACCAGGGGATTGTTTTTAGTATTCGTTATTTATTTGTTACACACTTTCTCTATATGCATTATTCCAGCCTGTGCTGTACTACTTTTATATACAATTAGGAATTGACTATGTATCAATTGTAACCCAATGTACTAAATGTTATCCTACTTGCCTACAGGACTTAACCTATAGGTATATCAATTGTACCAGAATATTCGCGGTCTTATGAAACTGATAGACTCTAGCAGTATTAAGTTATTGTTCAATTACTAACTGTTTTGAATGCATTATAACTCCTATTGCTATACTGTTGCATATGCTAGCAATGTTAGTACAAGTTCATTCTGTGTTTTATTAGAGCTGTTGTACTTACTTTTTTACTGTAATTTATGCTAACCTTCTGCCACTCATTACCTGTTGTCTTCTCTCTCTTCCAATAGTACCCTAACCTTCACTGTACTGCTACCGCTATACTATCTGTCAACATACCATCGGCTGACAAAGGACCTGTGGTTTCAACTGACTGCCTTTACTCCCTGCACCCCTCTCAAGGAAACAAATATGTATGTTAATTTGTCCTGCCTTTAAAGCATAATTGTATTCTCTGGTGTTCCAGGGGCTCTAAGGTACGCTCTGAGCCTGGTCAGCCAGCAGCCTCCTACCTCCTCAACTAGCTACCTTGTTAACCTTACTCCTTCACTACCTCCTAGTGCCCCTCGTTTTGCTTTTCCACCCTCCATTATCAGTACTAGCCTACCCCCGTTATTGTAGCTATTTGTAATAATAGCTTTGCCCAGTAGATACCACTGCCTTCCTTTTCACCCTTCTTCTCTTGCTTTTCCTTTCCTTAGTCCGCTGTACTATTCTACACTTCCCTGAACCTAAAACTACTCTAAACCTCACACTTCCCCCTCTATACTAACTTGCTATATCAGCCTGCTTTTCTTAGACTCCTACATTTTTTTCTCTGCTTCATCTCACCTTAGACACTCTTGACTCACCTTTACTGGCAGCTCTGCTGATTGTTTCTCCTCTAGCTCTCCACTCTGTCTTTGTCCTTAGATCTGGGACCCTACCACCTTCTCTATTACTCATACTGCCCTTATTTCTAAATCCTACCACCTTCCGGACTATTTCTACTTATCTCTTATTTCTTAGCCCTTACCTGTCTCTCGTTCTTTAGCTCCTTATCTCCGACCGCCTTCAGTACCTTCTGCATCCAATTAGGATAGCTGTCTTGGCTGGTCTGTCTCCACCCCCTCCTGACTGTTTGGACTAATTACCGCTCTCCTCTTCCCTCCCTGCCTCTTATACTTTCTAAACCCATAAATACCCCCTGTCTGGCGTGGCGCCATCTCTTAGACCCCTATACCGCCCCTGGCTGCTGTCTACCTCTGGCCTGGCGTCTTTTCCTCTGGTAAGTAGTGCCTTGTAGACAACTGTAATTAAATGCATAAAGTAACCTCACTTTTTTATACTGGGTGCCTTACACCTTAGCTCACCCTGCAATTGCATTGATTCATGTAGTTTTATTTAGCCTGCACTAATGTGTTTGTTCTTGTAAGCCATTAACAGCTACTTTGTTTCTAATCCTCCTCGTGGCTCCATACAGGTGATTGTGCTGTTCAGGTGCCGGTATTTCCGCAGTATCGGCAACTAGACCTGTACGCACTTTGAAATACTGCTACAACGCTAGTTGAAAGTTCTATCGCTTGTTATTAGTACTCCATATGTTGTTCTTTGTCCGTTTAATGAAAAAGCGAATGTAAGCTTGTTAGGAGTTTAATTATGTTAGCGACTGCTGCCTAGGTAGTGTAAACTCCTGTTTATGCACATTGTTTTTCTGTTTAATGAAGAAGGGAATGTAAGGTTGTTAGGTGTTTAATAATGTTAGTGACTGCTGCCTAGGTAGTGTACACCCCTGTTTTTGCACATTTTTTCTTTTTCTGCTTAATGAAGAAGCGAATGTAAGGTTGTTTGGAGTTTAATTATGTTAGCGACTGCTGCCTAGGTAGTGTAAACTCCTGTTTATGCACATTTTAGATTATAGTTGCGTGCGTGACTAGACTTTACTGTTTTTATGCCTGCACTGAAATCGTACACAACACATACTCCCTTTGTATGTTAACGGCTGCCGTTGGCTTAGCTGCGGTAGCCCCTAACGGCCTCTATACTCCTTAATGATTAGATGACCCGCCTGCTTAAGCGAGTGCTTCTTAAACCAATTTATTGAGTAATTCTGCTGTCGCTTATACTGTAGTCTCCATAGCTTTAGCCTGTAATGGCTACTTCCTACAGGGTGAAACCCTGAATTATTGGTTTTAGCGATCGCTTCCTGCCCTGCTTTGTAGCTAGGGTATTTGGGTCTAACAACTCTCTCTCTAGAGCTGAAGTTTGTAGCCAGTAATCTACTGGATTTCTGATAAGCTTCTAGCCTAGTTTCTGGTAGTCACATCCCATACAAACGCCACAGCCATCAGCGGTTCAAGGACCACGTGGATCTACTCTAAGTGCGTAATTAAGCGCAATAGCTGTTGTAACCTGTGCCTGCCTTTAGGACACTGGTTATCCCAACAACCCTCTGTTTGCTACGTTTTTGTGGCATCTCCTTCTACAGAACCAGACAGTCACCAACACTAACTCTCACCAGGGGATTGTTTTTAGTATTCGTTATTTATTTGTTACACACTTTCTCTATATGCATTATTCCAGCCTGTGCTGTACTACTTTTATATACAATTAGGAATTGACTATGTATCAATTGTAACCCAATGTACTAAATGTTATCCTACTTGCCTACAGGACTTAACCTATAGGTATATCAATTGTACCAGAATATTCGCGGTCTTATGAAACTGATAGACTCTAGCAGTATTAAGTTATTGTTCAATTACTAACTGTTTTGAATGCATTATAACTCCTATTGCTATACTGTTGCATATGCTAGCAATGTTAGTACAAGTTCATTCTGTGTTTTATTAGAGCTGTTGTACTTACTTTTTTACTGTAATTTATGCTAACCTTCTGCCACTCATTACCTGTTGTCTTCTCTCTCTTCCAATAGTACCCTAACCTTCACTGTACTGCTACCGCTATACTATCTGTCAACATACCATCGGCTGACAAAGGACCTGTGGTTTCAACTGACTGCCTTTACTCCCTGCACCCCTCTCAAGGAAACAAATATGTATGTTAATTTGTCCTGCCTTTAAAGCATAATTGTATTCTCTGGTGTTCCAGGGGCTCTAAATGCACGCTCTGAGCCTGGTCAGCCAGCAGCCTCCTACCTCCTCAACTAGCTACCTTGTTAACCTTACTCCTTCACTACCTCCTAGTGCCCCTCGTTTTGCTTTTCCACCCTCCATTATCAGTACTAGCCTACCCCCGTTATTGTAGCTATTTGTAATAATAGCTTTGCCCAGTAGATACCACTGCCTTCCTTTTCACCCTTCTTCTCTTGCTTTTCCTTTCCTTAGTCCGCTGTACTATTCTACACTTCCCTGAACCTAAAACTACTCTAAACCTCACACTTCCCCCTCTATACTAACTTGCTATATCAGCCTGCTTTTCTTAGACTCCTACATTTTTTTCTCTGCTTCATCTCACCTTAGACACTCTTGACTCACCTTTACTGGCAGCTCTGCTGATTGTTTCTCCTCTAGCTCTCCACTCTGTCTTTGTCCTTAGATCTGGGACCCTACCACCTTCTCTATTACTCATACTGCCCTTATTTCTAAATCCTACCACCTTCCGGACTATTTCTACTTATCTCTTATTTCTTAGCCCTTACCTGTCTCTCGTTCTTTAGCTCCTTATCTCCGACCGCCTTCAGTACCTTCTGCATCCAATTAGGATAGCTGTCTTGGCTGGTCTGTCTCCACCCTCCTGACTGTTTGGACTAATTACCGCTCTCCTCTTCCCTCCCTGCCTCTTATACTTTCTAAACCCATAAATACCCCCTGTCTGGCGTGGCGCCATCTCTTAGACCCCTATACCGCCCCTGGCTGCTGTCTACCTCTGGCCTGGCGTCTTTTCCTCTGGTAAGTAGTGCCTTGTAGACAACTGTAATTAAATGCATAAAGTAACCTCGCTTTTTTATACTGGGTGCCTTACACCTTAGCTTACCCTGCAATTGCATTGATTCATGTAGTTTTATTTAGCCTGCACTAATGTGTTTGTTCTTGTAAGCCATTAACGGCTACTTAGTTTCTAATCCTCCTCGTGGCTCCATATAGGTGATTGTGCTGTTCAGGTGCCGGTATTTCCGCAGTATCGGCAACCAGACCTGTACGCACTTTGAAATACTGCTACAACGCTAGTTGAAAGTTCTATCGCTTGTTATTAGTACTCCATATGTTGTTCTTTGTCCGTTTAATGAAGAAGCGAATGTAAGCTTGTTAGGAGTTTAATTATGTTAGCGACTGCTGCCTAGGTAGTGTAAACTCCTGTTTATGCACATTGTTTTTCTGTTTAATGAAGAAGGGAATGTAAGGTTGTTAGGTGTTTAATAATGTTAGTGACTGCTGCCTAGGTAGTGTACACCCCTGTTTTTGCACATTTTTTTCTTTTTCTGCTTAATGAAGAAGCGAATGTAAGGTTGTTTGGAGTTTAATTATGTTAGCGACTGCTGCCTAGGTAGTGTAAACTCCTGTTTATGCACATTTTAGATTATAGTTGCGTGCGTGACTAGACTTTACTGTTTTTATGCCTGCACTGACATCGTACACAACACATACTCCCTTTGCATGTTAACGGCTGCCGCTGGCTTAGCTGCGGTAGCCCCTAACGGCCTCTATACTCCTTAATGATTAGATGACCCGCCTGCTTAAGCGAGTGCTTCTTAAACCAATTTATTGAGTAATTCTGCTGTCGCTTATACTGTAGTCTCCATAGCTTTAGCCTGTAATGGCTACTTCCTACAGGGTGAAACCCTGAATTATTGGTTTTAGCGATCGCTTCCTGCCCTGCTTTGTAGCTAGGGTATTTGGGTCTAACAACTCTCTCTCTAGAGCTGAAGTTTGTAGCCAGTAATCTACTGGATTTCTGATAAGCTTCTAGCCTAGTTTCTGGTAGTCACATCCCATACAAACGCCACAGCCATCAGCGGTTCAAGGACCACGTGGATCTACTCTAAGTGCGTAATTAGGCGCAATAGCTGTTGTAACCTGTGCCTGCCTTTAGGACACTGGTTATCCCAACAACCCTCTGTTTGCTACGTTTTTGTGGCATCTCCTTCTACAGAACCAGACAGTCACCAACACTAACTCTCACCAAGGGATTGTTTTTAGTATTCGTTATTTATTTGTTACACACTTTCTCTATATGCATTATTCCAGCCTGTGCTGTACTACTTTTATATACAATTAGGAATTGACTATGTATCAATTGTAACCCAATGTACTAAATGTTATCCTACTTGCCTACAGGACTTAACCTATAGGTATATCAATTGTACCAGAATATTCGCGGTCTTATGAAACTGATAGACTCTAGCAGTATTAAGTTATTGTTCAATTACTAACTGTTTTGAATGCATTATAACTCCTATTGCTATACTGTTGCATATGCTAGCAATGTTAGTACAAGTTCATTCTGTGTTTTATTAGAGCTGTTGTACTTACTTTTTTACTGTAATTTATGCTAACCTTCTGCCACTCATTACCTGTTGTCTTCTCTCTCTTCCAATAGTACCCTAACCTTCACTGTACTGCTACCGCTATACTATCTGTCAACATACCATCGGCTGACAAAGGACCTGTGGTTTCAACTGACTGCCTTTACTCCCTGCACCCCCTCTCAAGGAAACAAATATGTATGTTAATTTGTCCTGCCTTTAAAGCATAATTGTATTCTCTGGTGTTCCAGGGGCTCTAAAGTACGCTCTGAGCCTGGTCAGCCAGCAGCCTCCTACCTCCTCAACTAGCTACCTTGTTAACCTTACTCCTTCACTACCTCCTAGTGCCCCTCGTTTTGCTTTTCCACCCTCCATTATCAGTACTAGCCTACCCCCGTTATTGTAGCTATTTGTAATAATAGCTTTGCCCAGTAGATACCACTGCCTTCCTTTTCACCCTTCTTCTCTTGCTTTTCCTTTCCTTAGTCCGCTGTACTATTCTACACTTCCCTGAACCTAAAACTACTCTAAACCTCACACTTCCCCCTCTATACTAACTTGCTATATCAGCCTGCTTTTCTTAGACTCCTACATTTTTTTCTCTGCTTCATCTCACCTTAGACACTCTTGACTCACCTTTACTGGCAGCTCTGCTGATTGTTTCTCCTCTAGCTCTCCACTCTGTCTTTGTCCTTAGATCTGGGACCCTACCACCTTCTCTATTACTCATACTGCCCTTATTTCTAAATCCTACCACCTTCCGGACTATTTCTACTTATCTCTTATTTCTTAGCCCTTACCTGTCTCTCGTTCTTTAGCTCCTTATCTCCGACCGCCTTCAGTACCTTCTGCATCCAATTAGGATAGCTGTCTTGGCTGGTCTGTCTCCACCCCCTCCTGACTGTTTGGACTAATTACCGCTCTCCTCTTCCCTCCCTGCCTCTTATACTTTCTAAACCCATAAATACCCCCTGTCTGGCGTGGCGCCATCTCTTAGACCCCTATACCGCCCCTGGCTGCTGTCTACCTCTGGCCTGGCGTCTTTTCCTCTGGTAAGTAGTGCCTTGTAGACAACTGTAATTAAATGCATAAAGTAACCTCGCTTTTTTATACTGGGTGCCTTACACCTTAGCTTACCCTGCAATTGCATTGATTCATGTAGTTTTATTTAGCCTGCACTAATGTGTTTGTTCTTGTAAGCCATTAACGGCTACTTAGTTTCTAATCCTCCTCGTGGCTCCATATAGGTGATTGTGCTGTTCAGGTGCCGGTATTTCCGCAGTATCGGCAACCAGACCTGTACGCACTTTGAAATACTGCTACAACGCTAGTTGAAAGTTCTATCGCTTGTTATTAGTACTCCATATGTTGTTCTTTGTCCGTTTAATGAAAAAGCGAATGTAAGCTTGTTAGGAGTTTAATTATGTTAGCGACTGCTGCCTAGGTAGTGTAAACTCCTGTTTATGCACATTGTTTTTCTGTTTAATGAAGAAGGGAATGTAAGGTTGTTAGGTGTTTAATAATGTTAGTGACTGCTGCCTAGGTAGTGTACACCCCTGTTTTTGCACATTTTTTTCTTTTTCTGCTTAATGAAGAAGCGAATGTAAGGTTGTTTGGAGTTTAATTATGTTAGCGACTGCTGCCTAGGTAGTGTAAACTCCTGTTTATGCACATTTTAGATTATAGTTGCGTGACTAGACTTTACTGTTTTTATGCCTGCACTGACATCGTACACAACACATACTCCCTTTGCATGTTAACGGCTGCCGCTGGCTTAGCTGCGGTAGCCCCTAACGGCCTCTATACTCCTTAATGATTAGATGACCCGCCTGCTTAAGCGAGTGCTTCTTAAACCAATTTATTGAGTAATTCTGCTGTCGCTTATACTGTAGTCTCCATAGCTTTAGCCTGTAATGGCTACTTCCTACAGGGTGAAACCCTGAATTATTGGTTTTAGCGATCGCTTCCTGCCCTGCTTTGTAGCTAGGGTATTTGGGTCTAACAACTCTCTCTCTAGAGCTGAAGTTTGTAGCCAGTAATCTACTGGATTTCTGATAAGCTTCTAGCCTAGTTTCTGGTAGTCACATCCCATACAAACGCCACAGCCATCAGCGGTTCAAGGACCACGTGGATCTACTCTAAGTGCGTAATTAAGCGCAATAGCTGTTGTAACCTGTGCCTGCCTTTAGGACACTGGTTATCCCAACAACCCTCTGTTTGCTACGTTTTTGTGGCATCTCCTTCTACAGAACCAGACAGTCACCAACACTAACTCTCACCAGGGGATTGTTTTTAGTATTCGTTATTTATTTGTTACACACTTTCTCTATATGCATTATTCCAGCCTGTGCTGTACTACTTTTATATACAATTAGGAATTGACTATGTATCAATTGTAACCCAATGTACTAAATGTTATCCTACTTGCCTACAGGACTTAACCTATAGGTATATCAATTGTACCAGAATATTCGCGGTCTTATGAAACTGATAGACTCTAGCAGTATTAAGTTATTGTTCAATTACTAACTGTTTTGAATGCATTATAACTCCTATTGCTATACTGTTGCATATGCTAGCAATGTTAGTACAAGTTCATTCTGTGTTTTATTAGAGCTGTTGTACTTACTTTTTTACTGTAATTTATGCTAACCTTCTGCCACTCATTACCTGTTGTCTTCTCTCTCTTCCAATAGTACCCTAACCTTCACTGTACTGCTACCGCTATACTATCTGTCAACATACCATCGGCTGACAAAGGACCTGTGGTTTCAACTGACTGCCTTTACTCCCTGCACCCCCTCTCAAGGAAACAAATATGTATGTTAATTTGTCCTGCCTTTAAAGCATAATTGTATTCTCTGGTGTTCCAGGGGCTCTAACGTACGCTCTGAGCCTGGTCAGCCAGCAGCCTCCTACCTCCTCAACTAGCTACCTTGTTAACCTTACTCCTTCACTACCTCCTAGTGCCCCTCGTTTTGCTTTTCCACCCTCCATTATCAGTACTAGCCTACCCCCGTTATTGTAGCTATTTGTAATAATAGCTTTGCCCAGTAGATACCACTGCCTTCCTTTTCACCCTTCTTCTCTTGCTTTTCCTTTCCTTAGTCCGCTGTACTATTCTACACTTCCCTGAACCTAAAACTACTCTAAACCTCACACTTCCCCTCTATACTAACTTGCTATATCAGCCTGCTTTTCTTAGACTCCTACATTTTTCTCTGCTTCATCTCACCTTAGACACTCTTGACTCACCTTTACTGGCAGCTCTGCTGATTGTTTCTCCTCTAGCTCTCCACTCTGTCTGTTTGTCCCCCCTCCGCTCCCCTACCCTACCCCCACTTCCCACCCACCCCAGTAGTCCTACACTTATACTTCACTGACCACTCCCCCCTTCCATTATTCTCCTATCACTTACCTCTTTAATTCTAAGCCACTCCTCCTACTCTATCTCCTTATTTCTTACTTAACTCCCACTTAACTATTTATCACTTAGTCTCTCCCTTTACTCTATCCCCCTATTAATTCTACTTTACTTCCTCTCTGTTCACATCCTCTGCTCTTCAACACTATACCTTAGGACCCTACTTATCTAGTCACTACCAACTGCTCACCAACCCAACATATAACCTACTTTACCTCTCTAAACTATCTCCTTCACTCATTATAATACCTACCTTCAAGCTACTCCTTACATATATTCGCTTACCATGCCTCCAACAAATATAACACTACTCACCACCTCCCTGCTCTCAGCTATCATACTAGCATCTCTTACCATTCCTTATTCACTTACCTCCTATGAATATCTCTCTCTATCTGAACAAAACCTCTACAGCCAACAGACTTTACCCTATTCTCTCACCTTCTCCATTAACCATTGTAACATAACATGTTATTCTACGTATCTATTACCAAAGTTCCATAGAACAACCCATTTCACCTATTACTCTATCAGAAAGACCTTCAATAACCTATCTAAATTTCTAAAATCACTCAGACACCCCCAGCAACACCCCTCCTAGATGGTGACATTCACCCAAATCCTGGACCCTATACTGACTCCATCACTGATCCTACCAAGTTAACAGCTCCCATAGTTTCTACAATTAAAAAAACATCTAACTCCCTCCTTATAGCTCACCTTAACATTAGAAGTATTAATAATAAACTTACCCATCTGCACGCACTCCTTGATATATACTCATTCGACATTCTTTGTCTTACTGAAACCTGGCTAAAACCAACTACTCTAGACCAAGAAATCACACCTCCTGGCTATAACATACTCAGAAATGACCGTAAAATAAAAAGGTGGGGTATAGCCATTCTCTATAAATTAAGCCTCAAAATCTCCACAGTTAATGTGCTTCCATCACTAGACACCAAATCTGAAACCCTATCCATCAAACTTGAAATAAATAACTCCAAATCCATCTATATAATCTGTATTTATTTACCTCCAGGTAATAACACAAATTCTCTAGAGAACCTACTGAGCCACCTCTCTATCCAACTACCCCAGGAGACTATCATACTTGGTGATGTTAACATAGACTGGTCTACTTGCAATTCCCTAAACCCTACCAACCATATAAACCTCTTTGGGTTCTCACAACTAATATCATCTACTACAAGAATCCATAAATCCAGTAAAAAGGAAAGTACTTTGGACTGGATCCTCATTAATAGCCACCCTACTTCTTATTCTCCAGGAACACTCCCAGATGACATCAGTGACCATACACTTACCTACATTATTAGAGAAAAAGTCCATAGTGCACCTACCCATCAACTTAAAACCTCACGCTTAAAAAAATTATTTAATCCAGATAGCTTTATATCTGAATTAAAAGCATGTGACTGGTCAACACTAACCTATCTAAAATTAGACGAAGCTGTTACCTACTTTAATACTAACTTTCTTCAAATCCTAGACTCCCACGCACCCTATCGCTCCACTAGAATAAAATCAAAATCTGCTCCTTGGCTCACACCACAAACCAGACAAAAGATACTACTCAGAAATAAAGTCTGGGCCAAATGGAGATCTACCAAATGTCCTTCAACCCATCTCCAATTTAAACAGTTAAGAAATGCTACAAAGAAAGATATTCTTAGAGACAAAAAAGACTACTACCTACATCTTCAAAAACAATCAACAAACTCCACAAAAATTCTGGTCTGCCATAAACAAACTCCTTCAGCCAGGTCACACCACTACTCCAGACCCAATCGGTTTCAACAAAAGTAACTCCAACCTGATCCCTGACGCCTTTAATAACTACTTCACAGAAGCCATTAAAACCCTGGCTAATTCTTTACCACCCATTGCTGCATCCCAAACACATACCTGCAATCCTACATCACCTACCTTTCAGATACAACCAGTATCTACAGCTGTCATCTGTAAGCTTCTTCAAAAATTAAAACCTTGCACCCCTTCTGCTGACCGACTCCTTCTGAATACCTACAAATAGCTGCAAAAGTCATAGACTATCCCATTTCTATCCTTATTAACAGAACTATCTCTGAAGCTAGAATCCCTACTTTATGGAAGGTATCCCATATCATCCCCTTACATAAAGGAGGACCATCTACAGAACTTTTTAACTTTCGCCCTATTGCTTTACTCTCCCCCTTAGCTAAGATAATGGAAAAATGTATTCACAAGCAGCTACTTAACCACTTACTACAAAATAACCTATTGGCTAACTGCCAACATGGCTTTAGGCCATTTCACAGTACATCTACTGCCCTTCTATCCTTTACCGACTCTATATACAAGAATCGCAACAACAACTCTTTCTCTTCTGCTCTATTTATCGACCTGTCAAAAGCCTTTGACATGGTAAACCATAACCTGCTGCTTGACAAACTAAAGGCTCATTCTCTTAATCCCCAAGCCATACAATGGTTCAGATCCTATCTGGAAAATAGACAGCAAGCAGTACTTTGGCAGAACAGTCTATCTTCACTACTTCCTGTAAACATTGAAGTCCCACAGGGCTCCATCCTAGGTCCCCTACTCTTCTCCTTATTTATTAACAAATTACACATCAACATACCCCAAGCCACCTGCATTCAATATGCAGATGACTCCACATTAATATGTACAGCCAATGATATACCCTCTCTCCATTCCCTCACACAAACTGTTTTTCAGAATGTTGAAAACTGGTTTATGCAACACTGCCTCCTCTTAAACCCCAAAAAAACAAAGCTATTGCTTTTTACTCCTACTCACAAATCAGCCACTCCTTTCTTCTCTATAACCTCTAACAATGGTACCAACATCTTCCCAGACACTACAACCCGTCTACTAGGGGTAACTATCGATAATCATCTCAATTTTGATGAACACATAAACGCCACCATTAAGTCTGTTAACAGAAAACTTGGCTCACTCTACAGAATAAAAACCTTCCTTACCCCCTCTGCAAGGAAAACAATTGCTCAGACCCACCTCATTTCCACCCTCTTTTATGCCTCTGTCATATATACCAATCTATCCAAAAGCAACCTCACTAAGCTCTCCATATGTTATAATAGCATAACTAGATTTATCACAAGTTCCGCCTTTAAAACTCACCACTGTCTTAACATCAAACAACTAGGATGGCTAGAACTGCAAAACCATATACTCTTTCAACAATTGCTTATAACACAAAAGATTCTACACTTCCCTAACAACACTCCTATCTTGACTAATCTTATTACTCCTTACAATAATCTACCTACATTACGCTCTGCTAACAAGCTCCTAGTTTTATCCAGCAAAGCTAATAACAAAGCTGGTGATTCTCTTTTCGCTAACACCGTAGGTAAAGTCTGGAATCAACTTCCTGCTGCATTATCTACCATTAATTCTACTTTTCTTTTCAAGAAACATCTTAAAAAACATCTGAAAGCACACTGGCTTTGTCCATGTACTAACCCCCATTGATATCTTTTCTCTTCCATTCTTTAATCTTAACTCTATTCCTATACCTGTATCCACTGCCTTCAACTCTACTCTTACTCTCCTATAATGAGAATAAGATACATTTATTATTCCCTTTATCTAATAACTGCTCATAACTTTCTAGTGTGATTTTTAATTTTGCTTATTTTATATTTTCTGTATAGAAATGCTTAGTTCAATTTATTTAGTATTGCCTAGTTCTAATTTCTGTAGAATTGCTTAGTTTAACTTTGTCAATTTCCTGTTTGGAGCTTTTCTCCCCGGGCCTCTACTGAAAATGGACATATATCCAGCTAGACTAGCCCGGTCAACAAATGTAAAATAAAATAAATAAAATAAATAATCTTTAAAATGGAGAGCTAACAGACTATCTATATTATTTTTTATGTCCCTAACATGCTCTTGAAACCTAACCTTAAACATCTTTTTAGTTTCCCCCACATAAAATTTGTCACAGTTGCATCTAAAAATATAAACAGCACTAATAGCATCATGACAAACTTTGATTTGGATAAAATCTAAATCCATTAATAGCTGGAAAGGTATTCACAGCAAGGAGATAGAGCAAACCCCACATGGAAATGTACCTTTTTTAAGAGAACTTAACCTATTAACCTTAACATCAGGTGGTTTAAACCTACTATGTACTATTAAATCACCGATACTAAGTCCCTTTTTATATGAAACCAGAGTTTTTTTTTTCTGAATAAGTTTGGCTAAAATACTATCCCTTAACAACATGAGGCAAAATAATCCAAGACGTCTTTGATTTTATTGCTGAGTATATCATAAGTGGTAACAAAATAAATATCTCGAGTTGCTACTATAATTGCTAGTTTATCCAACTTCCTACAATTAATATAGCTACCACCATTTCTTTTACAAATGACCCTATCTAAAGCATACCTAACTACATTTCTATCGTAACTTCTATGAATAAACCATGTTAAACGTATGCTGCACCTACAAATTAAATTCCCAATTATTACTACAAAGTTTATGTAAATGAAAAACTCACCACAAGGCAAAGAAGCCAATAAGTGAGAAGGATGACAGCTAGTACCATATAGAAATTAATTTATTTTATCCATTTTTTTCTACAAACAAAAGTAATAGACTTATCAGATAAACCTTTTAAATTTAAATCCAAAAAATTAACTCCATTTCCCATTTGTAGGCCATCAAATTTAAAGTGAAATGTATTGTTATGTATAACTTTACCAAAATCCTCTACTTTATCTATACCCCCCCTTACAAACAAAAATCAAATCATCAATGAAACAAAAATACTTCATACTTAACAAAAAATAATTATTTTGAAACATATACTCTATTTCAAAGAGAAGCATAGTCAAATTGTCATACATGGGAGTGAAAGCAGCTCCCTTGGCTGTCCCCTGAATTTGATGAAACAATTCCCCATTAAAAACAAAACAAAAAATATTTCCAAACAAAATCTAACTAATTCAGTAATGAAACATACCTTAGGACTATCACCCAGGAAATATTGTAAAGATTGTATACCATGGCAGTGGTGTATATTTGTATACAAACTTTGTACATCTAACACCACCCAATACAT
Organism: Protopterus annectens; assembly: GCF_019279795.1. Classification (NCBI taxonomy): domain Eukaryota; kingdom Metazoa; phylum Chordata; order Ceratodontiformes; family Protopteridae; genus Protopterus; species Protopterus annectens. The sequence goes on along the minus strand of NC_056743.1, from coordinate 167,660,652 downwards.
ATCTGGTTCCCATATCAAACCCAGATGTTCTATCAATAAAATCCACCCTGGGTGTCCCTAATATAACAAAATGCATTCTTAAGAGGAAATAAATATTGGTGTAAAAATATACCAGTATTATGAAGAAAATACTTGCAGGCCGCAACAATAGGTTTCCCTTTAAAAATTGTAGGCCTTTATGAATTTTAGGCAAGCAGTAAAATACTGCCAGTTTACTTCCCTGTACAGAAAAGTTTCTATCTATGCAACCTTGATTTAAAATAACCAAGCCTATAACCTTTTTGTAACAATAGCTGATGCTTGTCAGTGGCCTCCTTATAAATATTTATATCACATTGTTCATAACCTGTAACATCATTTAAAAGTGTAGAACACATTTCCATATATTGTTTATAATTCATCACCACAATTCTGTTGCCCGTAGTTGAGGGGTTAACAACCAGTTCACTATTTACACTTGCATGTTTTAAGCTTGCCATTGATCTTTAGAAAGATTATATTTAAAATCATGTTTAAACAAAAAAATATTTACAAGTGACTCAACAGAGAAATTCAAAGCAGCAGAAAATTGCTGAATGGTTTCATTATTAAATGGAGGTAAAACAGAACTTTTATAAGAAATTCTTGAAGTATCCAAAAGGCAATATGCATTAGGTTGAACATCATTCTATTCATTAATGTCAGAAACACGAGTGAAAACTCTCTTCTAAAGTAATGTTAGAACATCATTACACCCTTGTTCCAACTGAGAGAAATAATGTACGAGATGCAGTTTTTGTATCAGTTTAAAAAGTTCACATTTTACATTGTACAAATGGGGAATGACAGTTGGTATAATTTTTAAACATATATCTAGTACAGATATGAGAGTTTTAGTTAAAACATGTCCTGAAACATTAACTAAAGAGGCTGTATTTGTATATAGCTCACCATCATTACCATCTACCTTTCTTGAATTGTTGCTTTGCTTGTCCATCAGCATAACCTTGTCCCTGTCCATATCGGCTCCTTTTCTTATTAGGAATCCCATCTGGTCAGTTGTCTTCCGAAATCTATTTTCATGAGCAGAAGGATCTTGGGCCCATGGTAATCACTTCACTCTCGTGATCTGTGCTTGAGTAACCACCTTCTGATGAAGCAAAAGAAACAGTTTTTTTTTTTAAACTTCTGGTATTCCGTGGATTGTGAGCATGCGTATTAACTTTCCACAAAAACGCACTGTTATAAACTCAGAGATCCATTTTTAACTTATTTTTCTTTTTTTCTATTAAATCTTGTTCATAAGATTTAAGTTTAGCATTGATGTCATTCAGCAAAACAACAAAATGAGAAATGGACAGTTGTGCAACCAATTATGAACACAAAGATAGGACTTCTTCCTTAATACGGCTCTGCTTCACTAAGTCCTGTTCTATAAGGATCTTTACCCACTCGAGAACATTTTATGAGCAGCAGCAGCCAGCCACCTAGCTTTAAAAGCCTGATCTTCATCATTATCATCATCATCATTATCAAAAAGCATACTTGGGTTTTTGAAAGCACTCAACTCCCGAGGGGTAATGTCTAGTTCTAAGTATCTAGCTAAGCTTAAAATATTAAAATGCACATTTGCTTCTTTAAAAAGTAGCCGTTCAAATCTTACTCAATTCCTGAAGTTCATTCAGGAGATTTATAGAAGCAGCAGCACCCACTATCAAAAAAGGATTGTCCATATGGCGATTTCTTTCCTCAGTTTGTTTTTCCCAAAAGTTTGGCACAAAATCACCATGTATTCTATTTTTGCCATGTGAAACATATTGGTCTATGGAGTGCTGCGATAAATCCATAGTATCTTCGCAAAATATCCTAGGGATATTTACAGATGGATCTGTAGCCATTAAGCATATATACAGCAAAACCACAGAATAAAAGGAAGACCTCAAGAGCAAACCACAAAAATGGCTACAAATGTAGTAAATAAGATATTTTATTCACCTCTAGCGCCTCAGCAAATGCCTTCAGGGAGTATACACAAATCACAGAAGATACACATTTGTATACAACCCCCCACACACCCATCAATAAAATAATTAAACTAAGACTGATTATTTCCAATTAAAATCTGTGTTCAATCCGTTAAGAATTAAAATAGCATACTTTAACAAATAATGCTTCTTTTATGCAATAGCTTGTCTTTTAAAGCGATCAATTTCCCCAAACCTACACTAACATGTTCCAAATCACAACCTTTTAAAAGCCTAAAATTATTATTATGATGATCATTAAAATGAAGAGCTAACTGACTATCTATATTATTTTTTTATGTCCCTAACATGCTCTTGAAACCTAACCTTAAACATCCTTTTAGTCGTCCCCCCACATAAAATTTGTCACAGGGACATCTAGGAATATAAACAACACTAATAGTATTATGTGAAAAACTTTGATTTGGATAAAATCTAAATCCATTAATACTTGGAAAGGTATTCACAACAAGAGGAAAAATCGAGCAAGTCCCACTTGGAAATGTACCTTTCTTAAGAGAATGTAACCTATTAACCTTACCATCAGGTGGTTTAAACTTACTATGTACTAGTAAATCACCGATGCTACGTCCCTTTTTTATACAAAAACTGGTTTGGTTTGAATTTCTTCACTACCATAAGCAACAAGCTTTGCACACTTTGCCAGATTAAGTTTTTTCCAGCTTTTACTCTAGCAAACGTTTCTGCTGACATAGCATTGCACTTTGAAGCAGTATCTACTTTGAGCTCGGTGCGTCTCCCATTAATCCGAACAGTACAAAATACTTTGTTCTTTGTCCATAAATCTATTGTTTCACCAAGCACAGACACACCATCAACATAATTAGGGTTGCAGCTTTCTAATTGATCAACTTGTCTCTTTTTATGCTCTTTTTAATAAAATAATGCGCCCCTTTAGATTTACAAAATCTTTTGAAATTATTCCACTTTTTGTATGTGTGGCACTGCTGACCAAAAGCTAAGCATTTTCTCATTTGGGCTCATGATTACCACCACAATTATGACAGTTGACTATGAGGCTTGCCACAGGTTTTACTGATGCAACCCACTGCTTTACTGACCACGCCCTGGGTTTTACTGAAGCTGCTCTGGGTTTTGCTGAAGCTGCCACACCCTTAGGCCTATATCTTTTAACCTCATGCTACATACTATCTACATTAGCACTGGAAGGCACTGGTTGCATGCTTTTCTTGTATGTGAGCATATTTGTGTGTTTTTCTGAAAGCTCGTATATCTGACATCTCTGTGGCCTTATTCAAAGTTAAGTCACTGTCTCAAAGCAAAATCTTTCTCACTGCTTCATTATTAATACTATAAATAAGTCTGTCTTTTATCAACTCATCTCTTAAATCACCAAATCTGCACTTTTTTGCCTTATTTCTGAAGTCAGCTATATATGCTGCAAACGTTCCACCAGGCTTTTGATCTCTTGTGTAAAACAAGTGCCTTTTAATTGTAATATTTTGTTTTGGGGGTTAAACTTTTCTCAAAATTTACATTTTAAGCACACAGGGTCTTCCCGCGTTTCAGTTGGTACCGCAATATGGTGGTCTTCCCCCTCCCCTGCAAACACAGCAGGTACATACACAAATGAACTCTCTCTTTCAGTGAACCCAGCTAATTGCAACAGAATGATTGCTTTTGTACATGTGTCCTTGTCAGAAAAAGCAGCCTGAATGAAAATATCATACTCTTGCTCAAACACTCTCCAATTGTCTGCAGTATTGTTATTAAACACAAGCGGACTGGATCTGTGAAATCCTTCTGCCATGCCAATAAATTACTTTGAATTATGTATGAACATGCATACACACCAGGTACTTGTAATAATATTCAAATGCACAAAAAGCTTTTTGAAATGATTGTACTTTGCAAAATAACTGTACTTCAATACCGCAGACACTTGCCAACACTTCGCACACTTCAGATACTTTGAATAGCTTTAGTTGATGTGTAAAAGTAGCGCAGAGTGAAAAAATACTATAATTTTCCCCTTTTTATACATTTTATGCGATTCGGATATTGTTTCAAACATTTTCATCATTATTTCAAATATTTTTATCAATATGTCGTAGTTTCAAACATTTTGTTTCATTAGAAATTTATTTTGAGTGTTTTGAATGCTTTGTTTTATATTTGTTGAGTAAAAAATCATTTAAGCGCGTTTTAGTACCTGGAATTAGTTTCTGACCTGTTTGTGAATTGTTTGAGATTTAGATGATCCACTTGTGTATATTCCTCCAGTTGTGACTGTGTGCCTCATGGTTTTGAAAAAGTTAACTTTGGGTTCCATTCTTACACCATGTTGCTCGGCTTGTGTGTTCCAGGTAAGACAATGAGGCTTGAGTGTTCATTTAAGTAGTTTATTATACACAAACACATCAGGATGGATGGATGGGAACATTAAACTTTAATTAACTGACCGCTATACACGTACATGCTTTCAATTGGGCTGCTCACTCAAAATGGCACTCTTGCTTGGACGTGCTCAGTATTTATATGCATGTGCCCACTGACTGAAATGCTTCTTAAAGGTACATCACACACTTACTATCCAAAACTTGAGTATTTCTAAAAACCTCAAACCCCCTAACATTTTTAGGAAAATGTGGGAAAAATCTAATATAGGCAATAACATCCCAAAACATGCAGATGGCTGATTTCTTGCTGCTAGGGATACTCTAATAAAAGCTATCATTATAGCATGCCCTCAGACACAGAACTGGGCGCAGGTTAAGTCAGTTGTACAAATGGAAAATGTGTCCATTGATGCTCATTTGCCAAATATGATAAATGCATTTGAAGCGTTTTCTGCACACCCAAAGCATACACAAGGGGTGGCAGCCACTAGGCTGGTACTACCCTTTTCTTGAGGGCTTATTACCCCCAATACAAGAAAAAATTAAGAAAGTTTGTTTAAACTTACCAAGTTTGGGCATTAATGAAATCATTAACCAAGTACAATTTGGAGAAGATAATATAGGTAAAGAAAGAGAACAACAAAATAAACTAGGAGATGTTCGGCTCCAACAGTATGACACTGACTAACAGGGAAGGGGAAGAAGGAATTGTGGAGAAAGAGGTGATTGTTTTAATCACAAGCACCAGGACAATATCATCAACAATATTTCAAGCCCCACAGCGCAAGCCATGCTTTAGTAATTGTAAGTGTGCACAAGCTGAACATTGGCATAATAAATGGCCACTCTCTATACAGACAAATGCACCAAATGTTCAAGCACCATGACAGGTGGAAAGATATCCTCCAGTCTGGAATACTGTCTGGCAGCCACCAGCTTGGTAGCAAGATCAACAGCCATTAACAGAAGCCACAGCTATTTCCTTTGGTACCATTTGACCAGCAGGATGCTTTTGGTGATATTACAGTATGCAACTCTTCTCTTCCCTTTGTTGTCATACGAGTGACTAGATCCATGATTATTTCAGCAAATGCAGAAGATTTCCCACTTTCCAGTAAAACCAGTTGAGGGGGTAGGAGTATCAGGAATTCCTCTGAATTACCCAGAAACCAAACCTAATCCTGTCCAAACCTGTCTGATGAAAGTTTGCACCTTTAAATCTTGGAGATTTACTGTGCAAACTACAATGTAATATTTACTGTACTCCAGATGGAGTTTTTCTTGACCTTCCAAATGATCCATCTCCTTTGTGTCAGTATCCAACTAATATCTGTACAGATGAAGGTAACCTTTTGCTGTTCTAGCAGGAGAACAAATCCCAGATAACAGTAATGCAGAAGGACTGGAAACTTCAGCCACAGCTTTGGACTGCTCATAGGTTCATAAGTAGGTACTAGGCTATTGGCCCTAGGGCCTATATAAGCCTAGCCAAAAAGGTACCCTGGCTTTCGCCACCCAAGAAAATTAGTTTCCTGTGCCACTGTCGAGCAGAGCCACAGAAGTGATCCCCAGGGTGAATTTCCTATTTCCCATCCAATTATCAAGATTTTTCTTGAAGAGTGCTAATGAGCTTTGTTTAATATAGATGGATAGTTTGTTCCAGAGTATGGGAAGTCTCTGGGATAGGAATCTATCCCTCCATCATGTTCTGTTTATTGTGGTGACAAAGTTTAGGTCCCTAGAGCGTGCAGCTTGGAGGGATTGGGATTTCTTTAAGTAGAGCATGTGCAACAGCTCTGGGTTTGGCATAGCTTTGTATGTTAGGCAGAGATCACCTCTGAGTAGGGAATATGCGACGGAGTAAAGCTGGAGATTTTTGAGACTGTCTGCATAGGACATCTGTTTGAGGCTGGTAATCCTCTTTGTGAGGTATTTCTGCGGTCTTTCCAGTTGTTGTAGATGTCTTGTGATGTACATACCAAAAGGGGCGTTGTGTTTTATAATGGGTCTAATGAGTGACGAGTAGAGGGGAACAATGACCTCTTTTTTTTTCCTGGATGAGAAACCTTTTGTGATGAGGTGTGCCATGTAGAAGGATTTCCTGACTACTGTGGCGATGTGATTATCAAAGGAGAGACTACTGTCCACCTGTGTCCCAAGGTCTCTTATCACACTTTTGGTGTTAAGTTTACTACCGCCTATGTGGTAGTTCATGGGTACAGAGTTTCTACCAAAGGGGATGATGATGCACTTTTTGGCACTGAGCTTGAGGCCATGGCTTGACACCAGGCATCTGTCTAAGTGAGGCCCTTTTGTAGGAGGTCCACATTGTTAGGAGTTTTGATTATGGCTCCTAGTTTGTAGTCATCTGCGAACTTCGTTAGCCAAAGACAGTCTGTGTTAGCCTGTACCTCAGAGAAGTAGATACCAAACAGGAGAGGACCCAGGACTGAACCCTGTGGTGCTCCCCTTGTCACTGGTCTGAAGTCAGATTTGGAGTCTGCTACTTTCACAGTGTGGGTTCTGTCAGTGAGCGAGTTGGCAACCCATCTTGTGACATAGGGATTTATACCTAGTTTAGTGAGTTTATCTATAATTCCAGAGTGGGGGGATGGTATCGAAAGCCTTGGCAAGATCTAGATAGGCTGTGTGAACCACCTTACCCTCATCTACTGCTTTGGTGACTGCTTCAAAGAAGTCTGTCAGGTTTAGGAGACATGATTTGTCCTTTACAAACCCAAACTGGGTGGGGTCCAGAGTTTGGAGATTACCAATGTCTTTGTTTATAAGTTCCATAATGATACGTTCCATGGCCTTGCAGACCAGGCTCGTCAGGCTAATGGGGCGGTAGTTCCCGGGGTCCGTGGTGGCTCCCACTTTGTGGAGTGGGATAACCGTTGCTGTGTGCCATTCAGTGGGCACAAAGCCTGAGGTGAGGCTATGATTGAGCATGGTACTTAGGTGGGGTGCCAGTTCGCTCTGTAGTTCATGTAGAATGCAGCCTGGGATGTTGTCATGTCCCATGAATTCTGTGTTCTTGGCTTTGGAAAGTGTGGTTTTTACCTGTTCAGCTGTGATTACAGGAACTTTGCAATCTTCCAGTATAGAGATGGGCACATTAGGGGGTAAGAGAGGGTAAAGTTAACACTGAACCTATCTGCCAGGATGTTGGCAATATCAGTTGGTTCTGTATATTTAGTGCCATTGTGTTGTAACTCAGAGCAGATCTGAGTGTTGCTATTGAGATTCTCGACATAGCTATAGAATGCTTTGTGGTTGTCTTTAGAATCAGTGGCAATTTTGTTTTCGTAACTAGCTTTGGAGGATTTTATGAGGGATCTCAGCTTCTTACTGAGGCTGACCAGAGAGTTCCTCCAATCATGGGATTTTACTCTTTTTTTGCAATAGTTTCTTTCTTCCTTCTGTTGTAGAGTTTGTTTATGGCAGAGGACCACCAGATTGGCTTCATTTTTATTGGAGGGTAGCATCTTAGTTCTGTTAGGGATAGCACGATCCATGCACTCGTATAAGTGCTTACAAAGTGCAATAGTGTAGGATTCCGCAGTCATACCTCTATTGTCCGTCTGCATGGGTATCGTGAAGTTTGCCACTTCTGCTTAAGAAACGTGAAGTTGGCTTTGGAGAAATTTTTTACGGTAGTTTCCCTAATGGGGGGTGGGGATGGGATGTGGATGTTTAGGGTGATTAGCTTGTGGTCGGATCTAACCAATGAGGAATTGACCTTTGGTGTGGAACACCGGTCACCCATGTTAGTAATGACCAGGTGTAGGGTATTGCTACCCCTGTTGGGGGTGTGGATAAGTTGATCCAAGGCATTGGAATTTATGAATTCCAGAAAACGTTTAGCAAAAGAGTTGGTACATGAGTAGTTTTACCAGTTAATGGTGGGGTAGTTGAAATCACCCATTATTAGGGTGTTGGGTTGTACCCTAATATTTCCAGTGTATCTAGAAATGAGAAGTGGGAATCCTGGGGCATGGTGGGGGATCTGTAGCAAGCTACAATTTGGATTGCAGTCTTGCCTAGAGTTAGTTGTGCTTGGATAATTTCAGATGCATTATGCTGAGCAACTAGCCTGGAGGTGTGGGTGTCTTTAATAAATATGGACACGCCTCCACCTTTAGTGTTTTGGTCCAGGTTAGGTGGCCGAAAGGTGTGGTATGAATTATAGCCTGGTAATGCAGGGGTGCTCTCTGGAACCTTGAACCATGTCTCTGACACTGCACAGTTGTCGATGTTCTCCATTTTAAGGAGTGCCTCGAGTGAGTGCATCTTGAGGGTTTAGACTTCTAGCATTAAGTAGCATTACCCTCAGATGAAAATAAAGTAGGACTTTTTAAGAGATACAGAACCTGTGAAAGTTTATTTAAAACCTTATGAGCACCTTTCCATGGTAGTTTAATATCCTTTGTCAAATGAGACAGAGAAATTTGTCAAACCTGTTATTTCTGCTCTATTCCGCTTATAACACACCCATTAAAAAACAGGCAGAAATACTTACAGATTTATGTAACACTAATGAGCTGTTAATTCAGAAGTAGTGTACACAAATCTGTAAGTATTTCTGCCTGTTTTTAATGGGTGTGTTATAAGCGTTACCTATTAACTGATAAATATATTTCTTCTGCTTTCTTCTGTATTCAGATATACCCTGTTAAGCAGTATCTGTTTGCATTAACTTACAAGCAACAACAAAAGATTGTCATAGGGATGTGTAGAATCACCTACTCTTTTGTTTAGGGAGGTAAAGAACCCGTTAGCTAAAACTGAATTTCTGTGTCAGTCTACCTTTATGCAGTAAGTGGGTGATTTACTGTTGGCTTCCAGCTCTCTTCATTGCTGCAAAGGAGGTAGTACTGTGTTTTTAAATTAAATTAGCAGAATTAGGATTTAAGGTCAGTAAAGGAAAATTTGGAATTCTAGAAACAATAGGTTGAGTGTTTAGGTCATTTTATTTCAGAAGGTTCTAGGCAGATTCTGCTGACACTTGTCATGGCAATACAAACTGCACTATATAACCCATGTTAAAACAACTATGGGCTTTTCTGAGACAAACAGGTTATTGTCTACAATGGATCTTAGTTATGCAGAAGTAGTAAATCTGTTATTAGTCTTAAAGAAAGACACTCCTGAGCTTCTGTCCTGCCAAGAAAGTCATAAGCAAGCTTTTGTTCAGGAAAAACTGTGTTTTCAAACCACTTGTTCTTGAATTACCACACTATTCAACTAGAATTTTCTTATTCTGTTGCGTGAAAGAAATAAAGTAGCGTTAGAATTACTAGTATAGCACAGAAGTAATGGTTTTGGACCTTTTGCTTATTTAAGTGTAATTCGTGACACTGTTGCAGCTCCTTTCCCCCACTGCCTTAGGGAAATGGCCACAATGGTTTGCTTGGTAAAAGTGGCATCTACTGTAACTCTCTGGCATGAGACCTACATGATAGTTCTGCATTCTATGAAGCATTATGGCTGAAAACGAGAACAATAGCTGTCAGCTGCAGTTCTATCTAAATGTGAACTCTTTTTACTTTAACAGCCCTACTTTACAGATTGTCTTATGTTCACCACTTAACCCTGTTTCTCTGATTCCTACATGAAAAGGAGAACCCACGACCATATCTTTGTTGTTAACTGTGTCCTTTCTCCTAGATCTGGTCTTAAGGACATCCCAGTACCACATACTGATTTTTTTTCTGTTGATGGATCTTGTGTTCGAAGAGAGGATGAAAACTTAGTAGCACCCTTTTCATTGTGTAGAATGCACAGTGTTTTACTGATGGGGCAATTAAATGGGAATGTGTCTGCTCAAACAGCTGAACTAGTAGTGATTACTAAAGCCTGTAAGTTGGCAAAAGACAGGACAGTGTCTATTTTACTGATTTACGTTATGCATATGGTGTAGTTCATGATTTTGGGACACTGAAGAAAAAGAGGGTATATAACCTCATCAGAGACGGGCATTAAAATATTTTTTTGTCCATGAACTGTTAAAGTTGCTGTGGTGAAGTGTGGTACACACAAAGCTAATATCTCTTATATTTCAAGGGGCAACTGTTTTGCTGACATGGTGGCCAAGACCACCTGCATTGTCTCATTCTCTTCAGGCTTCAATTTTGTAGCAACCTTTGAGAAAGTAACACACCTGTTTCTTTAAAGGAATTGTTATTCTTTCAAAAACAAGGTGATCATTCTGAAAGTGTGAGGTGAATCCGCAATTGCTGCAGCTTTTCTCTGGATTTTTTGTAGTGCCACCAAATGGTCGGCTGGTACCTCCAAAAAATATTCTAATTCTGTTGGTCAAAACTTACCATTTGCCTTTTCATTACGGAAAAATGCATTAATAAATCGAATTTTAAATTATTGATATGCCCTTCACATTTTGGAAGTCACTCATTTTGTAAATAGCTGTACGGTCTCTAGTATAATGGGTCAAAAAGTGTATTGGTTCCCACACAGTCTTTAAAAACAGCTGTTGGAACCATTTTGCAGTGATCAGTGGGAGTTAATTGAACTCCCACCATCACAAAACCGAGTTAGTAGCACACTAGGCAGCATTCTTGCCTTTGGTGCAAAATACTGTGGGTTCTACTCTCACATCATATAGATGGATTGCTGATACTCTAGTACACTTTAAGGGAGGATGGGGGTACTTCACTCCTGAGTGCGGTCAGGGGCTCTGTACTAGATCCTTGCCTTTTTGGCATTCATTTCTCTGAAATGAAAGCAAATGCTGAAGATTTATGGCAGACTAAGTTTGCAGACTGCAAGCTGGGGGTCATTATCAACTCCCCTGCAGACACTAGCATTCTTTGAGACAGCCCATTTCTAACTAACAAATGGTGCCAAAGCTATGGTCTTAAGCATCATAGGTAGGTACTAGGCTATTGGCCCTAGGCCATAATTAAGCCTAGCCAAAATTTTTCCGCATGCGCCTCCCATGTGATTTAGTTACCTGCGCCTCTGTCGAGCAGGGCCGTAGAAGTGGTTCATGGGGTGAATTTCCTGTTCCCCATCCACTCATCAAGATTATTCTTGAAGAGCACTAATGAGGAGCTCTGCCTCACATACATGGGGACCTTATTCCAGAGCAGGGGGAGTCTCTGGGACATGAATCTGTCCCTCCAACAAGTCCTGTTTATTGTAGAGGTTAGTTAAAGTCCTTAGAGCGTGTAGATTTGGTTTTCCTTAGGTGGAGCATTTCCAGCAATTCTGGATTTGACATAGCCTTGTATTCCAGGCAGAGATCACCTCTGAGTAGCCGGTATGCAACTGAGTACAGTTGAAGTTTTTTTTAGCCTGGTGGCATGGGCCATCTGTTTTAGGCCAGTTATCCTCTTGGTGAGGTGTTGAGGCCTCTCCAGTTGTTGCAGGTGTCTAGTAAGGTACATCCCAAATGGGGCATTGTTCTCAATAGTGGGTCTAATGAGTGATGAGTAGAGGGGGACAATAACTTCCTTTTTTCTAGATGCAAACCCCTTTGTGATAAGGTGGGCCATGTAGAAGGATTTTCTAACCACCTTAAGGATGTGGTTATCGAAGGAGAGGTTACTGTCTGCCTGGGTCTCTTATCACACTTTCTATTTTAAGTGAGCTGCCACCTATGTGGTAATTCGTAGGTACTTGTTTTTTTCCCGAAGGGGATGACGATGCACTTTTTGGCATTTAGCTTGAGGCCATGATTTTGTCACCATGTACCTGTATCAGTGAGACCCTTTTGAAGGATATCTACATCATTACGAGTCTTGATTATGGCACCCAGTTTGCAGTCGTCTGCTAATTTGGTTAGCCATAGTCCCCCTGTGTTTGCTTGTACCTCTGAGAAGTAAATACCGAACAGGAGAGGTCCCAAGACTGAGACCTGGGGTACTCCACTTGTCACAGGTTTGGAGTCTGACTTACAGTTTCCTATTTTCACTGTATGGGTTCTGTCCATGAGCCAGTTAGCAACCCATCTTGTAATGTAGGGGTTTATATTTAGGTTAGTGAGTTTGGCTATATTCCCGAGTGGGGAATGGTATCAAATGCTTTCGCAAGGTCAGGGTATGCCGTGTGGACCACCTTTCCCTCATCAGTTGCTTTGGTGATGGTCTCGAAGAAGTCAACCAGGTTTAGAAGTCATGACCTGCCCTTTACGAAACCAAACTGAGTAGGGTCCAGGGTCTGTAGGTTCCCAATGTTTTTGGAGTTCCATGATAATGCGCTGTATGGCCTTGCAGACGAGGCTCGTCAGGCTGATGGGGCGATAATTCCCGGGGTCGGTGGTGGCACCTCCCTTGTGAAGCGGGATGACCGTTGCCATGTGCCCCTCATTGGGCACATAGCCTGAGGCGAGGCTGTGGTTGAACATGGCACTTAGGTGAGGGATTAGTTCATTTTGGAGTTCATGTAACATGCAGCCTGGGATGCTGTCTGGTCCCATGGATGCTGTGGTTTTTGCTTTAGAATGTGCCATTCTCATCTGGGTGTCTGAGATTATGGGGGCAGTACAATCTTTTGGTATAGATATGGGCCCTTTAGGGGGTGAGGGAGGGGTGAAGTTTGCACTCAACCTATCTGCCATTATATTGGTGATATCAGAGGGTTCCATGAATTTTGAACTGTTATGTTGTAGCTCAGAGCAGATCAGAGAGTTGCCATTTAGGTTCTTGACATAGGTAAAAAATGCTTTGTGGTTGTCTTTGGTGTCTGTTGCGATTTTTCTTTCAAAGCTTGCCTTTGAGGATTTAATAAGGGATCTTAGCTTTTTGCTGAGGTTGGTCAGGGAGCTCTTCCCTTCCTGGGTTTTTACTCTTTTTTTGTAATAATTTCTTTCTTCTATTATAGAGCTTGTTTATGGCCAGGGTCCACCAGACTGGTTTCCTTTTTTTGGAGGAATGGGTCTTGGTTTTGTTCGGGATAGGACGGTCCATTCACACATGCAAGTGCCTGTAGAGTGCTTCTGTGCAGGCTACAGCAGATTCAACCAAGTTGTCATTCTGTATGGGAGTAACGAAGTTTGCCACCTCTGTCTTAAGTAGCATAAAGTTTGCTTTGGAGAAGTTTTTCACTGTGGTTTCCTTGGGGGGGAGGGGTGGTATGAGTTTATGGTCTGATCTAACCAATGAGGAATTTACTTCAGGTATGGAGCACTTGTTCCATATGTTTGTGATGACCAGGTCCAGTATATTGTCGCCCGTTTTGGGGTTGTTAAGCTGGTCCAGGGCATTTGAGTTAATATATTCTAGGAAGCGTTAGGCAAAAGTATTTGTGCTTGAGTAGTTTTCCCAGTTGATGTTTGGATAATTGAAGACACCCAGTATTAGGGTGTTTGGTTGGACTCTTATGTTTTCCAGTATCTTGAGGAACAAGTAGCGGGGGTCTTGGGGCAGGGAAGGTGGTCTGTAGCAAGCTACAATCTGGATTTTAGTTTAACCCATTGTCAGTTGCACTTGGATGATCTCTGAGGCCTCGTACTTTGCAACTAGTCTGGAGATGTGGTTATCCTTGATGAATATGGATGTTCTTAGTATTTCACTGTTGCAGTCATTACATTTGGGTAATCTGCTGGCAGGTTGCCCTCAGTCGGCCCGTTTAACAAAGTCTTGCTGTCCCTTCTTCCATGACGTCAGGTCTTCAGGGGTGTAAAACATGCAGCCTATACCATTACATCAGTCTTTCTTGCTGTGTGGTGCCTGAAGCAGCAACAGCAGTTCGCAAGTGCCAGTCGGCCGACTCCTGAAATTTTCACATTCGAGTTTCAGAACCGAAGTCTTCAACTTAAGCTAAGTACCCCATTGGGGAAACTTTTTCTTGCTCCTTACCGATGTCAGTAAAAGTTAATAATTGCATTACTTGTGGGAAGCAAATACCTCATAAGGATTTTCATTTGTACTGTATTCCTTGCCTGGGCCCAGATCATAACGTACCTTGCTGTCAGTTTTGTGCTAGATTTAACCAACGCACTATTAAGCGTCGGTATATTTTTGCTTCAAAATATTTTGGATCCAGATTTAATTACCCAGAAGTGTCATCTGTTAGCAATCCGACTACCGGAGTTCACAAAAAAATGCAAAAAAAAAAGACAGAGACAGACCATCAAGGTCCAAAACCGATGACGAAACTTCTAAGTCAGTCGCCGGTACTCAATGAGGTGCTTTCGCAGCCCCTGATACACACTACTTTTGAGTCGCAGGCTTCTACCGAGACCCATGCGGAGTCCTGTATGCCGTGAGATTCTCAGAGTATTGAACCCACGGATGTCTCTCCCTTGGATGGGTCTGGAGCCGCTGAGCAGTCACTGGCTTCTGAGGGTGTTTTCAGGCCTCAACATTTTCATATAAAACCGACGCCAGCTTCAAAAACAAGATCAAAAACATATTCTTAAGTCTAACAAACCAACGCATGAGCCACGTGCTCAGGCAACCTTTGCCTAAAAAACAGATGATCAAGGGTTCCCAACCCCCTACCCCCCCTCCTCTGCTAAGAGGCCTAGACAAGACACTGATTATGTATCTTCAGATCAGGTTTCCATTTCTTCTGATTCCTCTTCTGATCAGGAATTTTCTATCCCACCCTATGAGGATTCAGATGCAGAAGAATCCATCCCATCTGCATCTCTTCCTGAGGATTATTCTTTTGGAGAAACCTTGCATACTTTAAGGGAACGTTTTCATTGGGAGAGTCAGGATTTTTCTGAATCAAAAAATAGGCTTAGGGATTTTCTTCTTCTTCCTCAGCATAGGCCTTTGGCAATACCTCCAGTATTAGACATTGATGATGATGTGTTTTTGGAATCATGCATGGCTCCAGATTCCCTACCTCTGGCTCCTAGTAAGCCAGACAGATATTACAGAGTTCCTGACTCCCACAAATTTCTATTCAAAAATCCTGCTGCCAATCCTGAGACTATCTCACAGGGTCCCAAAGGTGTAAAGGCCTCTACAGCCAAAATCCTACCCCCTCTTGTAGAGATTCCAGGGCGCTGGATAGATGGGGAAAGAAGGTTTATATGTCTGCGACCTTGGCAGTTAGGGCCTTCAACTGCCAGTTTCATATGCTTAAATATCAACAACATGTTATGGGCTTACTGAAACAGAAAATTATGATGATTTCTGATTGTGTGGAAAATAAAGAATTATAGGAATTATCGTATGCAGCAGAACAGGTTGGAAAACATACTTTGCAATGTGGTTTTGATTCCTTGGAGGCCTCTTGCAGGGCTGCAGTTACTGGATCTGTGATTAGAAGGCATGCCTGGCTCAAGGAGCAAAATCTGCCTGATCATGTTAAAGCTAAATTGTTGGATGCCCATTTACAGCATGATACTATGTTTGGTAATAAGGCAGAAGAGGTTTTAAAGAAAAGGGAAGACAAAGCTAAATCTATGCAAACTGTAAAAGATTTCTTACACGTGCAGCCACCCAGGTTCAGTAGGCACTGGCCTACAAAAAATTGGTCCTTTCCTGTGCCCAACAGAGCCTCTCAAGGTAAATCCAGGTGCTCAAAAGGCTCTAGATACCAATCACAGGGTTCTTACAGGTCAAAGCAATGGGGTGCCTCCACTTCCAAATCTGCAGGAAACGTAGCCCAACCCTACAGTAAGCAGTCTCAATGACTTCCCTCTACCTTCACCAAGTACTTATCTTTCGGCAGCCCCCTTGGGGGGGAAATTAGCACTTCATGCTCAAAATTGGCAGTTAATTACCCAGGACAAGTGGGTATTAAACGTAGTATCCCAGGGGTACAGATTTCATTTCCATACTTTGCCAATTATAAATGGTTGGCCAGATCTGCCACAAAATCAGTGGGCAGAGGCTCAGAAACAAGTTACGTCCCTCATGGATATGGGGCTATTCAGCCAGTAACAGAACAGGAAAAAGGACAAGGTTTTTATTCAAGACTTTTTCTGGTACCCAGAAAAGACAATGCCTGGCATCCAATACTAGACTTATCGATTTTGAACATGTTCCTGGACATTCCAAAATTCAAAATGCTGACTTTACAACAGCTACTGCCTATGCTGGGCAGGAACGCTTGGTTAGTGACTCTAGACTTAAAAGAGGCATACCTGCATATCCCAATAAGGAAATCGTGCAGAAGATATCGCCGCTTCAAGGCAGGTTTTTTGCATTACCAATTCTCTGCACTGCCCTTTGGCTTATCTACTGCACCCAGCGTCTTTACAAAGTGCCTGGCACCAGTAATTGCATTTTGCAGAGAAAGAAGCATACAAATTTATCCTTATCTGGACAACGGTCCCATTCAAGCAGAGAACAATGACATTCTTCTTCAACATCTGGCATTTGTAAAAAGGCTTCTAACATGCCTAGGGTACACAATAAATGAAAAGCAATCCCAACTAGTACCCTCTCAAATAATTACATTCCTGGGTGCAGGCTTGAATACAACTGCCCAGATGGCTTACCTTATGCCAGACAAAGGCAACTGACAACATACTTCAAACAGATGGCAACAAAAACCCAGTTATCTGCAAGACAAATTCTGCAGGCTTTGGGGTTCATGGCATCCTGCATTTTACTAATTCCATATGCAAGACTGCATATGAGGAAACTTCAGTGGTACCGAAAAGTTTGTGGAGTCAACATGGTCACAGTCTGGAAACAATGATTCCTCTCATTCCCTGCCTACAACAGGAGTTTCTTTGGTGGGCAGAGACATGTCACCAAAACAAGGGACTGTCATTCACTCTACCCCCTGCCACCCAAACCCTAACTACAGACGCATCAGACTATGCTTGGGGGGTCCACCTGGTGGTGGAGATGCATTCAGGGCATATGGAGCCCAAAACAAATGCATCTACATATCAACCAGAAAGAGATGCTAGCTGTTCAGAATGTTCTGACAGCCTTCAAGGACTTACTTCATCCAGGACAACTACTGATAAAGATGGACAAACACCACGGTTATGTGGTACATAAACAAGCAAGGGGGTACACACTCCTAGCCCCTTTGCAGACTAGCCATGGCATTGTGGAACACAACTTTGACTTAACAAATACATCCTCAGGCTCAATTCCTGCCAGGAAAACAAAATACTCTGGCAGACAACCTAAGCAGAAATCTTATGGACCCACACGAGTGGAAGCTGGATCCACAAATCTTCAGCATGGTAACACAGAAATGGGGGAGCCCAGACATAGATTTATTTGCCTCTCCCCAAAATTATCAACTGGACAATTTCTGCAAAAGGACTTATCACAGACAAGCATGGAAAGTGGATGCCCTATCCTTTAGTTGGAAAAACCTATCAGTCTATGCCTTTCTCCCTCTGCCTCTTCTCTCCAAGGTTTTACTAAAGGTCAGACAGGAAAAAAACAAAAATGATCCTGATTGCTCTGAACTGGCCTCACCAGCACTGGTACCCAATTCTAAGGAATATGTCCAAACTCCCTCCTTGGCACTTGCCTCAAATACCTCATCTACAGTCTCAGCAGAACAATCAAATTCTGCACACTCTGCTCCAAACTCTGAACCTTGCAGCATGACTGATCATTTAATTATTCAAACAACACCTCTCAGTAAATCTGTGATGGATGTCATTTTGGAAGCCAGAAGGCCTAGTACTAGAAAATCTTATGATGATAAATGGAAGAGATTCTGTGCTTGGAACCAAGCATAAGGAATGGACGCAGCAAAACCAAACATCCCTCAGATTTTACAATACTTAACTGAGATGCTTGACAAGGGCCTATCTTTTTCTTCAGTAAAAATCAATGCTTCTGCCATCTTGGCACATTACAACACGGAGCCTGCCCTCTTTTCTCATCCTCTGCTAAAACAGTATTTAAGAGGGGCCAAAAATTTAAGGCCTCCCAGAAGATCACCAACTCCTGCATGGGACCTCAATTTTGTGCTGGAAAAACTCACCCTACCTCCTTTTGAACCAGCAGCTACTGCGGATATAAAATTGTTATCTTGGAAAACAGCTTTCCTCTTTTCAATCACTTCAGCAGGAAGGGTTTCAGAACTACAGGCTCTCATGGCTGTGGAGTCTTTTATTACATTTTACCTGGACAGGGTGTCCCTCAGGACCAATCCTTCCTTTATGCCTAAGGTGGTATCCAGTGTGGCTCTTAACCAAGCAATTCACCTGCCAACATTTTACCCATATCCACAGAACCAGGGGGAACGGATTCTACATTCATTGGACGTACACAGACAACTAAGATTCTATTTAAACAGGACCAAATCTCTAAGAAAGTCTGAGCAACTACTGGTGGCATTTGCTTCAGGATCAGAGGGGAAGGCTATATCAAAGCAGACTATTTCTAAGTGGATAAGCCATTGCATTTGTTTCTGCTACTTGCACCATGGTAAACCTGTGCCTAAGGGAATCAGGTCACATTCCACCTGGGCTGCCTCTACCTCAGCAGCCTTTCTCAGAGGAGTTCCAACCAAAGACATTCTAGAAGCTGCTACTTGGAGCTCTGTTCATAACTTCACAAAGCATCATCATTTGCCTCTTTTCTCCAAATCCAGGGCAGGCTTTGCCACTGCAGTTTTGCAGGGCCTTATAGCCACTCCTAATGCTATTTAGTTCCATCCTCCCATCCATAGCTTTGGGATTCTGCCAAAATGTAATGACTGCAACAGTGAAACATGAAGAACATAGTACAGTTATGTACACTTACCATAAATGTAGATGTTTGAGTGTATTCACTGTTGCAGTCCGGGTTACCCACCCGCCATCCCGCTTTCTATACCTTTTCTTTTCTTCACTTTAATCAAAAGCCTTTGTGGTGTATTTGCTTTTAGATGAAGGTAAAGTTTGTTTCTAAAAGTGCATTTATATTTTTACTGTTTATTTATATATATATATATATATATATATATATATATATATATATATATATATATTTTTGCTCCCCATTTTGGGGGCACCTGACATCTGGGGCAAGAAAAACTGATGTAATGGCATTGGCTGCATGTTTTTTTTACCCCTGACATCATGGAAGAAGGGACAGCAACTGACACAGGACCCAAGACTTAGTTAAACAGGCCGACTGAGGGCAACCTGCCAGCAGATTACCAAAATGTAATGACTGCAACAGTGAATACACTCGAATATCTACATTTATGGTAAGTGTACACAACTGTACTATATGCCACCTCTCTTAGTGTTTCGGTCCAGGTTTTGTGGCCGAAATGTGTGGTATGAGTTGTAGCCTGGAATTGCTGGGGTGCACTCTTGAGCCTTGAACCAGGTCTCAGTTATTGCACAAATGTTGATGTTCTGCATTTTGAGAAGAGCCTCGAGTGAGTGCATTTGAGGTTTAAACTACTGACGTTGAGCAGCATTACCATCAGTTTTTTGTCACTGGTACTTATTACGGTGGTGGGTTTGTCTTTTGAGCCTTGCCTAAAAAAGGCACTATGGGGGTGGCAAGAACCTTTGTCAGTATCCTGAATCCCATAGATGATAGGTGCAAGCCACCTCTGGTGAAGCATCGTGGCTTGTCGAGCACGTCGTCCCAGGCAGACAGATACTGGATCCCCTTTGAATGACACCAGAAGCATAGCCAGTTGTTGAAATTTATCATTTTTTTCCATGTACTGAGGTAGCATTCTTGGTGACAGTAAGATGCTACTCAGGGCTGGGGTCATACCTGCCTTGGTTACATGATTAGAGAGCTCTTCCATGTCTCTTTTCATGTAGTCCAGGGAGGTATGTCTCAGGTCATTCACAGCAACATGGACTATGACAGAGTCATATTTGTGCTAGTTATGGAGTGACCTGTGTGCCTGCTTGATGTGGCGGGTTCTGGCACCTGTCAGGCAGCTGACAGTAACCTTCCCTTTATCCAGCCTGGTGAGTGTGACATCAGTGTGCCTGACTATGGTGTCCCCTATTAAAAGTGTGTTAGGTATGATGTTATGCCTTATGGGCTGTGATTGTGTGGCACACTGGTTTTGGAGGTTGTGTCGGTTGCGGTGTGTTTGTGGGTGGAGGTTGCTTGTGTGTCTGCTTTGGAGGTCTCTGTTGTTTCCGCGGATTTTTATTTAGAGCCTCCAAGAATAACTTTGTGTATCTATGTGTGGGATTTGCAGTTGCGGGTGTGGTGGGTCTATGTGTAGTATTGCAGGTTGTTACCTTCTCTTCTTGACTGTCTATTCCAGTCATAGCTGGAGTGAGCTTTGCCTCAAGTTTGGCTGTGTAAGTGAATCTCTCACAGATTTTAGCTTAATGCTAAGAAATGCATAATTGTACCTTTTGGGAAGTGAACCACCTCGACTAAATACCATGTTGATATTATGTCCCTAAGAGGTTGACCAAGTGGACAGGGATCTGGGTACGCACATAGACAGTAACCTTAACTTTGACCACCACTTGGCCACATACAGTACAATGCTGCCTTTGATATGTACCTGAACAGGCATATACAGCAACCAGAGTGATCTCAGAGGTTTCTTGCACAGAGATTACAAGGTGTAACAAAACTGCCTTATACAGAGCACTTTAAAGTCCTCACCCTGTACTCCCAATGATCACTGCAAAATTGTCCCCACAGATTATTTTAGACTGTGTGGGCAATGGTCTCCTATAAATTGCTATGGGTGATCTATGCCTGCCTTACAAGGCATCCACAAACCCCACACTTATGAATGTCCTACATATACGCAAGTCAAAAAGCACCACAAATACAAGACCTGGAGCCCTGAATTTTGTCTACGACTTAAACAGAATATGCTGGAGGGACAGATGTGTCCCAGAGACTGCCCCTCCTATGGAGCAGGCATCTATCCATGTGAATCTGAATTCATCTATTACCCAGTTTGAGTAACCTAGACCAGTGAATGGGGAATAAGAAATTTACACTGGGACTGACACCATATCCCTTATGGACAGCGGTAGCTTATAAATGCCTGGCTGTCATTGTCCTGTTTGGATGCAGGACAGCATTATTCTTTTGGGAAAACTTGGCTAGGCTTAAAAAGGGCCCCTGTGTTTAGCCTGGTAACAGTTTATGAATTTATAAAATCTATGAAAAATCAAATATGTTCTTTTAATTGATGATTTGAAGCATAGCCTTATGTTAAGAATGATGCCACAACAGTAGCTAAAAAACTACTTTTTGAATTGATACCTAGATTTTGTGTACCTTGCTGTATCCAATCAGATCAGGAAACATATTGTACCTGCCAAGTGATACAGCAGATAAGTAAGGTGTTAACTATAAAAATGCATTACTATTACCCACACAGACCACAGGAAGCAGGGAATGTAGAAAGAGCAAATCAAACAAAGTAAGGTCAGCAAAGTTGTGTGAGAAAGATGGCCATAAACAACCAGAAGCTTTGCCTCTAATTTAGTTTAACATACGAAATGCAGTGAGCACTAGAAATTTATCCACCCATGGCATTCTTTGGGACGACCCATGAGAATGCCTGCCACACCCTTAACTAAGAATTTGGAGTTGCAATACAGAAAAAGAGATATATCTACATTTTGAAATTATCACTGTTTTGTTTTGCATTAACAACATAATAATGGCCCAGCAAATTCCAGTTGAGACTGACCATGACATGCAACCAGGTGATACTGTATTTATCGGAGCTTTCTCAAGACAAAATGTGTTGTGCCCAAAATGGAAAGGACACTATGCCTTTGGTTATTACCGGCACTGCTGTCTAATGAAACGGACTTCCCACTTGGATCCATTTGTCACACGTCAGGGGTGCCCTCCCACGTGACAAAGGTAGACTAGTTGCCAGCAACATTGTCCCTTTCAACACCACTGAGCTAGTCGCACATCATACCAGGTGAAAAACCATGGACATCACTGCATCTGGAACTGAAATCTAAATATTTTTCAGTAATACCCCCATAGACATCCCTGGAAGTTAAATCCTTTGATCTGATAATGTCATCTTGGTCAGAAGTAAAATTTGGTGATTCTTCTTCATTTTATTCAACATCAGCAGTATTTTCACAATTGAAATTGAGAATAAATTATTTAAATACATTGTATTTCATGAACAATGAACTCAAGCTGCAAAAAACAACAACCAAAACAAGCGAACCGTAATAACTGGTATGTAAAGTTTAGTAATCAAAACAAAAAAAAATTACAAGAATAACACTATACTTGAAACCAGGAACTTTCTTAATATCAAATATTAAAATCAGATTAAGCACTTTCATTATAAAATGACATCTTCAGAACCATTGAGTAATGAGTGAAAAACAATTGACAAATAAAAGGCCTTATTCAAGCACATCCCCCAGAAACAAGCAAACACAAGTAGAACTTAATATAAATACTGAACCAAAGTGCTAAAAATGAAAAAAAAAAACAACCAATGAACTTGATGTGCGTTTTGAACCAGTCAGTGTGTTGAAAATGAAAAAAACAACCAATTAACTAAATACTATTTATGCAAGGAAGTTAACTACACTCTTATTATCAAGCAAAATTTTGGTGGTATAATATGTATCATATTCTAGATGCCCTATTTTTTAATTCGCTCGTTATTGAAATGTCATCTTTTAAACTGGGATAATTGTTGGCATCAAGTCGCAATTACTAGATCATGTCCCTGTACAAACGAAAGTTCTTGCAATCCCAACATAATTACCCCATTTAGTAACACTAATTCTGTGAATATATCCTTTTACTGAGTGCGTTGCTAGTTTTCCTGATGTAAGAGGCTGGACAAGAAGCACAGTATGTAAGATAAACCACTCTGACTGACTGACGATCAGATTTATCTTGCTTATGTATCGAAATTTCCATTAAAAACAAGTGACAAGGAAAGGGGAGTTAAAGGTACTCAAAATAAAATGGCCATCCAGAAGGTTCCACCTGATCAGAAAGGCTTAGTGTTATTCTATACTCCTCTTAGTGCAAAAGAAACAGATGACATCAGGCCAGTTCTAGATCTCAGCAGTCTAACTATCTTTAGTTAGAAGGAATTCTTTTGGGTGGTCATGGTGCAGGGTGTCTTTCCTTCTCTGTGAAAAGAGTTAAGCAAACTAAGAACTAAAAGCTTTATTTATAGGAGAAGGACTGTCACAACTAAAGTGCATTTAAACATTGCAAGTTTGAATTTTGGAATACTGATAGATCACAGACTTGCATTATTATCAAGCGAGGACTTAAAGTATACCAAGAAGGCTAGAACAATTGTTAGCCAGGCAAGCTCACTGGACTCTCAGTTCCCTTTATATGGGTGACCAAAAAGCAGTATCTGGTTAAATAAATCACTCAGATATGCACAGTAGGCAACTGGAGGCTGTAGGTTTTAGACCCTGGACTGCTACAGAGTCTTAGTCTAACAGCATATAGTCAGACCTCCTCTGCACTAAACTGCTGTGAGATGTTAAAACAGTACTGACAAAAATAGTTAAGTGATGTCATTAAGATGCTGTGGAAAGAGCATAGAGGAATTAGAGAGAGATGTGAAAGTTGGACAAACCATTATAAGGACTTAAAATGATAAAGGTAGAATATTAGACTCAAGGAAAGAATTATAGAAAGAAATTTTATGTATTTAACAATTTCATATAGCCTTAGAAAAAATGTATAATTATGTCAAAATTGTTGTGGAATCTGACTTAAGGGTTAGAGAGGAAAGGAAAAAAAGTTACTCCGTTATTGAGGAACCAATTAGAAGAGAACAGAGGTAAACAACATGTTTTGAAATCATTGAAGGAACATATTTTTTTTCATAAATAGATAATTTTAAAGCTAGTAGAAAATCACTTGGGTGAATTATTTGGAGTAAGAGGATGGTTGATTAAAGATAGGACATGAAGAAATTAAATAAGGAAGGTAATACAATTGAATAAGAAGATAGAACTAAAAACTATGAATAATATTTTGGAGAAAAAAAACAGAAGTTGGAAGGAGATCCAGGCATAGACAGGGCAGCTTTTCAATGTTTAAATCTTTTGGAGGACTGGCAGTTTTTATAATGCATTTATTCAGTGAGTTGTCTATGGAATAGAAAGTAGAAAATCAGGGTTGTAGGTAGCAATAGTAAATTTAATTTACAAAAAAGGAGACAAAATGGATATAAGAAATTGGCCACTGATGAACATCAATTACAAGTTGTTAGATCTTGCAAGTAAAGTTAGGTGTGTTAGGTAAAATAATAAAATCTAAAAATTTATGGATTGGAGTACTCCAAAGATATTGGCAGGTTGCTGATTTTGTTACAAGAAGTTAGAGCTTACCAGCACTGGTAGAACTTTTTAGTAGACTCTAGAACAGAAGCTGCTGTTAAGAGGGATAATACAGCATATAAAATATTGCATGATAACTATAAGACTCAATCAGATGAGATTAGAAAAGACTATAAACAGAGATTGGATAAGCAATGCACAAAGAACCTATGGGAGGCTATATGTGTGACTCCCATATGTGCAACAAAGTCTAGAAGATTTAGGATCTTTGCTTGCACGTGTTTACATAGGCATTTTCTTGCCCCAAGTTGACTTCAAAGAATTTTTCCTCAGGTAGACAGCAAATGTTGGAGGTGTGATGAGGAAGAAAGAGGTAATTGGGAACATATTTTTTGGGAATGTAATAAGTTGGCAGACTTTAAAAAAATCCCTTCTGACTACTCTCTCGGAAATACTGAGTGACCAAATTGATGTATTTAAGGAGATTATTTTTTTGAGCTATGATACAGAATAGGACTTGCCTAGACATAGTAAGGCATTGCTAAGTCTAATTATGGTGGCTGCCAAAAAAAAAGGGCAATTACTAGAAAATAGAAATCAAAGTTTAAACTAACTGTACTAGAAGCAGTGACTATAGTAACAGAGATAAAACAACTGGAAATGGAATCTTTAGAAATGGGTAGGAGTAAATTACATAAAAAAATGGGAATTGTGGGAACAATACATGCAGAATAATGTTTTGGATGAGGTTAAAAAGAAGGCAGGATTTGAATGAGCTATGTAATGCTTGACTGATGATGACTGGATAGGTTATAAGTCCTATATAATGTTTGCAACTAAAAATATGTCAATATGGTTTGTTTTCATTTATATAAATGTATGATTGCCTGTGTCATAACTGATAAATTTAATAAAGATGTTTCTTGTTTAAAAAAAAAAAAGGTTATAGGGGTTATACAACAAGTGGCAGGAGCCAGACACTCGAAGCTTTTGATAACATGAAACATGAAGGCATACTTTAGGTAATTCAGGGTTATAGATTATGTACAGAAGTTACCAGTTTTACCAATAAAGTGTATGAAAAGCTGTGGACAGACAGGAAAATTAAAATGCTAAATAGGATGAGAGACTGCTGTCTTCTAAGCCTTTTGTTTGATTTATTTGATAGAAAATGAGAGAATGTACCAAGGGATAAGGAGAGGATATAGAATAGAATGCCTTATTACTTGTGGCTTTAAGGTATATAGTTAGGCTGGTACTATGTAGCTGACCATAACATATGGTAGAAGAAAGGGTTCTGCAGTGTGTAGTATTGTATTTGAGAAACTTAGAACTACAGTTAAATAAAGAAAGATGTGAGGCTCTGTCCTGGTTTATTCAGCTTGTCCTTCTCACAGTTTTGCTTTGAATGGTTGTAAGACACTTGTAGAGTAAGACTGTGCTGTAAAACTGTATCCAAACCTAATGCACCTAATCTGTAGAAGGAGTACAATCTGGTTTCCCCCTTGTTTATTAAATGTACCACATCACTGTGGTGTTTGTAAACACTTGAGGAGGTCCAGGGGACCACAGATGATTTAGAGAGTTGAGAGCATTTACTTTCTCTTGCCCTCTGAGGGTACACCAACAACATCAGAGGATGCATCTAACTCCTGCCCATAGTGGGACTACACCAGAGGGATCCTAGGAAAAAGATGAATGGTCCAAGGTGCCACCTTTGGCACAGCAGAGCCACCCACCTGCGGTTGAGGCAAATTACAAGCCTGCTATGGTGGTAAAAGCTGCTTAGCAATCTTTTTCTTTAACTTTCTGTGGCTAGAAGAAGGCACAGCCAAGGAAATTATGTTGTTCCATTGTTTCTTGGTTAGTATGAAAAAGATGCCTGATTCTTGGGGAAGCGTAGCAGGAATAGTCTGTAAAACAGGTAAAGTGTAAAAAAGTTACTTTTATCCAGAAAAAAAACGCACACAGTAAAAAGCACTGTAAACACTTACCCCAGCCCCTAAAAGTAAAATAAGAACACTTTTTCACAGAAAAAGTAGTTTTAAATAACTTTTAACAAATTCTTAACACAAAAGTGAAAAGGTGATGCTCCTGTTTAAAAGTGTACAACATTTTTCTACCATAAAAGTTATTTTTTACAGAAAAATTTAAGTTATCTGTATTTAAAAGTAAAACAGATTTTTTTCCTCATAGGGAAAATATCTAGCAGTGAAAGAGCATTAGCTAATCCTCAATCTTTAAAGCCACCAGAGGATCACTTTCTTTGGCAGTAGGAAAGCTCTGGAGGGCTTGGCGCCCAAACTGACTAACAGTTTGAGCTCATAGACAGTGTCCTGAAGATATCTGGCTGTTACGTCCTTAGCAAGATATAACCCATATTTAGGCTACCACAGCCATGACCATAATGATTTAACATCTATCTGTTAAAGAATGGTTACAGTATAAAATACAACTAGAAAGCTTATGTTCTGTTCCAAGATGTCATGGATAGGAAACCTTGTAACATGTTATGCTGCACTGTATAAGAGTTAAGGAGTTTGGGGTGATTATTATCAAATAAAATGAATATGTTTAAACTTTACTGTTAATATTTCTTAAGTATTTTGAAGGGCAAAAAGAAAAACACAAGTAGAGATAGCTAAAGTAGTTAGAAGATGTTATTGGAACATGGTCAGTACAGAATGAAAAGCAGAAACATTTTATTCAAACAGAGAATGAGATAAGAAAAGGATTAAAAATGTGGAGATGTAAATATTGTTTGACTTATTTTCATTTTTGTTTGCATATGAATTATTTTTGGTTTTATTATATTTCGTATTTTTTGTGATTAAGAAAAACAGATGCGCTGAGAAAAAAATTATTAAAGAACAGAAAAATAATAAGTGTCGTGATGTTTTACTTCCACTTGAGCCCTCACCATCTTATGTGGATAGACCTTTGGTTTGGAACAACACTAAAAGAATGCAATACTTATTTATGCTGCATTGCAATATTCAGATCTACAAAAATGTATCCGCTTACCTGGTGTGGGAATAGAACCCACAGTCTTCCAGTCTTAAAAATTAGACATATGCACAACTCTCTTATGATAAGCTTCACCAGATGTACTTGAGAACTCTTAGAGTAAGATGTGGGAAGAGATGTATTTTACTTTCATATTTGCTTTCAGTGAGAATTTGCCTAGACTTTTTTCTAAATTTCTGAAGTAGTTTAGTGTTGGGAGAATGCATTCACATAGAGTACTTTCAGATAATTAGACAGTAATAGTAGGAAAGTTACTTGGTGACAGGCTTGTATGTTAAAGTACAATTGTACCTTGAAATGAAAACCCTATTTCATTATATTGTAATCTTATATACAGTGCTGTTATCTATTCCGTGGTGGTACAGCGGTAGAGTTGCTACCTCACAGCAAGAGGTTCTCCCGTTCGATTCTCGGCTTGGCTTGGGAGTGCCTTCTATGTGGAGTATGCATGTTCTCCCTGCGGTTGGGTAGCGTTCGAAAGACATGCGTGCGTAAATGGGCGTGCCTTTGTTGAAGTTTGGGTGTCGAGCTGGCACCTCGGCATTTCGTAAAAAAATCTACTGCCCATCATTAGCAGACTGGAGTTCCGCTGTGTCGACCCCTTACCGGGAAAAAGCAAAAAGACAAACAACAACAACATTTACAGTGCTGTTCTCTGCATTATAGAAGGGGATTAGTACTATTTTATCATTTTTATACTCCTGAATAACTTGTTGGTGTCTTCACTACTGACATTATTTGTTCAGTCTGTTCCAAAAGGTCTGGCTGACATTCTCAGTCAGTTGTGACTTACTTTTCATAATTTCCTGCTCTGCAGGTTTCTATCCGCTTTCTAGTATCCAGCACAGAGAAGACCTCTGTGTATGTTTAGACTTGGATGAATCACTATACAATATAATGTGAGATTTCAGTTACAAAAATAGGTTAAGATATTTTCTATCTGTTGCTAGCTATGGTGGGAAACAAATTAAGTAGTAGTAAGTGCTTTGTGCTGAATTAAGGTGTTACTGTAGAGGAAAAAATATTAGGTAATGCAAATGGAGGTGGAGAGGGGGAGTTGGATGAGTATTTTAGCAACATAAACCATGTTTTGTGAATTACTTGAACACAACAGATTAACTAAAGTAAGTAGCATTTAATTCATAATAAAAGCCATTTAAATGTTGAACAGTGTTAGCCCTTATAATTTTGTCTGTGTTTTGTCCATACAGCTCAGCCCAAAGTAAATGTATCTGCCGAAGTAATTGAGAATGTTGATGGAAAAGAGACTTTGCTGACGTGCAAAGTCCAACATTTTTTTCCAAGAACTATTAATGTTGTATGGAAAAAGAAGTCCTTTGGTATCACCACAGAAATTGAAAAGAACATCTGCATGCAGTCTCCTGCTCACAACGATGATGGAACGTTTAGCATGATTAGTTGGCTAAGGCTGCAGCCAGCAACAGCTGAAGACATTAAAAATAATTATGAATGCATCGTAACTCACAGAACCCTTCCTGATGGATTTAGTATGGGTGCTATCCTAACTGAAAAGCGTGAGTACTACCTTAGTGATACAATAAGGAATAAATGGGGCTTGTTTTTAGTTTTATAATACATTGTGTAAGTTAGCCCTTCATAACTACGTTAAATAGATCTGTATTCTGTCAGAAATTCATGCAAAAAATCTTGGAGTGGTACTCTTTATAGTAACAGGGAAAGGTCAAGCAACTTGTATGGCATTTAATTTGCCTGAAAAAGCAATTGTTTAACATGACTCTAAGGTAACTGTGTACATAACACAGTGGGTTACGATCAGGTCTCCAATCCTAACTTAAACACAAAATAACTGAGACATGGATGCCAAGAAATTCATAGTGAGAGCAAAGATTGAGAGGTAAATCTTGACATCCATGCCAAGAACCCACAAAATTCAATTATGATTGTAGGTCCTATCATAATTCTTTATAGTGTATGGAGATCTGCTAGCTACATGTGCTACTAGTTACTTTAAAAAAAAAATGGGAAGTGTTTTGCCGGCTCTGAAAGTTGGTAAATCAGTTATGAACTGCTGTATACCTTTACATATTGTCTAAAATCCATATGCAGATATGTATGTGTGTGCATGTGTTTGCACATACAGATATCTATAGATACACACACACACACACACACATATATATATATATATATATATATATATATATATATATATATATATATATATATATATATACTTGCACACAGAAATATAGCAGCATTTACAATGTGTAATAGAAACGTCCTGATAAAAACTTTATGGGCAGCACCCAGACCTATAGTCCACCAGTGCCCTTGATGTAGGAGCATCACTACTCCTCTCAGCATCACTACGCCTCTCAGCATTATTCTGTTTGCATTATTCCCACAAATTCTATTTATTTCTATGTTGTTTGCTCTTACCTCCAATTCTTTTATTTCCTTTACAGCATTCAAATTTGAAAAATGATAACATCTCATAATGGTGGTAAAGAAATACTAAAAATAAAAAGTAACCACTAGTGGAGAGTAAAAGTTCAAATGTTTTAATTAATACTTGTTAAGCGCTTTCAACCACAATGGCCTTCATCAGAACATAACCTTTAACAGGTAAATGAGCACTTAAATACTATTTCACTAAAAATACCTCTGCCATATGGCCCAATAACAATTAATACTCCAAAACCGAAAATTGGGAAATTGTTCGATGCTCCCAAGATACACAAAACCAGCGTTGATCTACCATACAGACCCATTGTGTCAGCACAAGCTTCAAAACTAGCAGCAGTTTCCAAATTTATTGATAGGGCATTACTTACACTGGTGAAACAATTTACTTATTTTATTAAGGAGTCTTTTGACTTCCTTGAATAAATCAAGGAAGTCAGTGTTGAAAAGGAAGATTTATGAGTGTCAGTAGATGTACAGCATTATATACTTTAATTCTTCATGAAGTTGGTTTAGAATGGGCAGGATTCATGTTAAACAACAGTAACAACTACATGATGGGGGAAGTGAAGTTTTTAATAGAGTGCATTGACCAGGTTTTGAGTAACAACTTTTTTGCATTTGAAGGCACCTATTACCATCAAAAAAGAGGAGTGGCAATGGTTACACATATGTCACCAAATTATTCCAGTTTAGTCATGGCATATTGGGAAACACATTTTTGCAGTGTAGAGGGACATAAGAATGTTTTGTTTTTCTTATTTTCACTTTATTGATTTTTTTTTATATGAAAGGGACAGGTTAATGAACCAGAGTCATTTTCTAGTATAGTTGTTTTTTTTGTAGTCTTGCTGATCCGTTTTGTGTGTTCTTGGGCTTGTGCTGACAAATTTACTATTTTGTGGCTTCATTACTGGGTGTGACAGTTTTGCTAATTGTGATTTAACAGGATATGTAAAGAGACCAAACAGGCCAGTTTTAAGAAGTGTGATTTTTACACATAACAAAATGTCGCTCACAGATGGGCACACTAGTTGTGTGTATTGTTTGGGCGCCATTCACCTGCAGGATTCCTGTTCTATTTGCCATGGTTTTAGTTAAAGTCCTGCAGGAACAGAGGAACAAGCTGATAGGCAGGAGTTTGTTAAAAGGGCATTTTTTAATCGGCTGTT
Source organism: Protopterus annectens (assembly GCF_019279795.1). Taxonomy (NCBI): domain Eukaryota; kingdom Metazoa; phylum Chordata; order Ceratodontiformes; family Protopteridae; genus Protopterus; species Protopterus annectens. The sequence goes on along the minus strand of NC_056743.1, from coordinate 167,629,478 downwards.
GAAGGGACTCAGGCCTCCAAACCTTCAGAAAAGTCATCCAAATCTTCGGCTCCAGCTTCCAAGCCATTGAAAAGACATGAGAAAGTGGTTTCTTCAGATCTGAAGTCTGTCGGTTCCGAAAAAGCAAAGTCTCCATCAGTTCCACCTGGAGTTTTGGAACCATCGTGGAGCCAAAAAAGGAGCCAGTCAACTTCTTTGGATCCGGTTCATTTGGTGCCACAGTCTCCTTTATTGCAATCGGTGACTGGTAGCCACAAGTCCTCCACCTATTCATCTTGGTCATCCAGGAGCCTTTCAGATGATGATGTAGACCAGGTGGTTAAAAGGTTGCTTCATACACTTGCCCTAGCAAAAATTCACAAGCCCAGCCCAGATGGTCATGGAGCTGACTTCAGTAGCTGCTTTACCTTCTGTTCCTCCTCCGACTCAGTCGAGTTTGGTGCCAGAGTGCCTGGAGGTCCTTGTGGTGGAACCATCGGACCCGAAATCCATCCCCGGAGTTTCAGTGCCAATCTCCACTCCGATTACATTGATGTTATCATCATTCGAGGGATCTGAAGGCTGAGACTCCCTCTTCTGTTCCGGGGGTGGGGTGGGGGGGTGGGAGTCGAGTCCGACTCGTGTCTGATTCGACTCTCCCACTCGGGGCTTTGGCGCAGGTGAGTTCGGCTTCTACATCAGCTTCAGAGCCATCCTTGGTGTGGGGGAGGTCTCCGTGTTCTCTGGAACTGGAGGCTCTCTCGGGCCAGAATCTGGGTGCCTTTGAGGTGATGAAGAGTGTGCTCTCCCCTGAGACTGCTTCGCTCTCTGCTCCAGCTACTCTTCCCCCAAAAGGGCCAGTGTCAACCTCTACACCATCCTCTCAGCCCATGTGTAAAGGGCCTATACCCCAGGACACTCCAATGGGTAAGACGCTCTCTTCTGAAACCACCCCAGAGTACCCCTCTGAGTAGGTCCCTCGGAAGAGACCCTGTAAGAGGAAAAACACAGACTGCCCTGAATCAGTCACATCGGATACAGACTTAGAGAATTCAGATGGGTCCCCATGGTCACCCTCTTGAGGATGTCACTTTCTCAGACATCCTGAAACAGAGAGGTGACTGGAAGACCCTGTCCCCTTCTGAAGATGAGTCTGTATACCTGGAGGCATTTGACTCTCAACTCTCCAGATCTTGGGTGTCTCCATCTTTTGACCAGCTCCTGGGAGTAGTCATTTAAAAGGCGTGAGGCTCTCCAGAGCCTGTGGAACCAGTTCCAAGGAGGCCCAAGAAATTCATTACAGCCCCAGAGGACAAGCAATTTTTGTCAAAGGGTGTCCCAGTAGATGCTATGGTGGTGGCGGCGGCCACCAAGAAGGAGTTAGCCGAGACTTCATCTGTCCAGTTGCTAAAAGATTTGCATAGAAAAGACCTGCATAAAGATTCTTGCATAATGGACAGATATGGGAAGCGTATGTTTTCTTCAGCGGCCTTTACTCTAAGATCCCTGAATTACCTTTAATTTAGTAGGCTTCATTGGGATGATCTCATGGAGATGGGAGCTGCTCTCCAAGGTTCTTCAGCTGCGGGGGTACCTGGCAAGGTTGCTTCTCCACTTGCTACCACTATAGCAAACTCCTCCATGATGTTCTTCGTGTTTCACTGTTGCAGTCATTACATTAAGGTAATCTGCTGGCAGGTTGCCCTCAGTCAGCCTGAATAACAAAGTCTTGGGTCCTGCGTCGGTTGCTGTCTCCTCTTCCATGACGTCAGGTCATCAGGGGTATAAAACATGCAGCCGACGCCGTTTTATTTAGTCTTTCTTGCCGCGCGGTGCCTGAAGCAGAAGCAGTTCGCAAGTGCCGGTCGGCCGACTCCTGAAATTTTCGTATTCGAGTTTCAGAACCGAAGTCTTCAACTAAAGCTAAGTACCCCGTTGGGGAAACTTTTTTTTGCTCCTTACCAACGTCAGTAAAAGTTAATAATTTCATTACTTGTGGGAAGCAAATACCTTATAAGGATTTTCATTTGTACTGTATTCCTTGCCCCCCCCTGCTATGAGGCCTAGGCAAGACACTGATTATGTATCTTAAGATCAGGTTTCCATTTCTTCTGATTCCTCTTCTGATCAGGATTTATCTATCCCACCCTATGAGGATTCAGATGCAGAAGAATCCATCCCATCTGCATCTCCTCCTGAAGATTATTCTTTTGGAGAAACCTTGCATACTATAAAGGAACATTTTCATTGGGAGAGTCAGGATTTTTCTGAATCAAAAAAGAGGCTTAGGAATTTTCTTCTTCCTCAGCATAGGCCTTTGGCAATACCTCCAGTATTAGACATTGTTGATTATGTGTTTTCGGAATCAAGCATGGCTCCTGATTCCCTACCTCTGGCTCCTAGTAAGCCAGACAGATATTACAGGGTTCCTGACTCTCACAAATTCCTACTGCTGATCCTGAGACTATCTCATAGGGTCCCAAAGGAGTAAAGGCCTCTACAGCCAAAAATCCTACCCCCTCTGATAGAGATTCCAGGGCGTTGGATAGATGAGGAAAGAAGGTTTATACATCTGCAACCTTGGCAATTAGGGCCTTAAACTGCCAGTTTCATATGCTTAAATATCAACAACATGTTATGGGCTTACTGAAACAGAAAATGATGTTGATTTATGATTGTGTGGAAAATAAAGAATTACAGGAATTATTACATGCAGCAGAACAGGGTGGAAAACATACTTTGCAATGTGGTTTTGATTCCTTGGAGGCCTCTTGCAGGGCCGCAGTTACTGGATCTGTGATTAGAAGGGATGCCTAGCTCAAGGAGCAAAATCTGCCTGATGATGTTAAAGCTAAATTGTTGGATTCCCCTTTACAGCATGATACTCTGTTTGGTAATAAGGCAGGAGAGGTTTTAAAGAAAATGGAAGACAAAGCTAAATCTATGCAAACTGTAATATTTCTTACAAGTGCAGCCACCCAGGTTCAGTAGGCACTGGCCTACTAAAAATTGGTCCTTTCCTGTGCCCAACAGAGCCTCTCAAGATAAATCCAGGCACTCAAAAGGCTCTAGATACCAGTCACAGGGTTCTTACAGGTCAAAGCAATGGGGTGCCTCCACTTCCAAATCTGGAGGAAACTAAGCACAACCCTACAGTAAGCAGTCTCAATGACTTCCCTCTACCTTCACCAAGCACTTGTCTTTGAGGAAATTAACACTTCATGCTCAAAATTGACAGTTAATTACCCAGGACAAGTGGTTATTAAACATAGTATCCCAGGGGTACAGATTTCATTTCCATACTTTGCCAATTCCAAACGGTTGGCCAGATCTGCCACAAAATCAATGGACAGAGGCTCGGAAACAAGTTACGTCCCTCATGGATATGGGGGCTGTTCAGCCAGTACCAGAACAGGAAAAAGGACAAGGTTTTTATTCGAGACTTTTTCTGGTACCCAGAAAAGACAATGCCTGGCATCCAATACTGGATTTATCAATTTTGAACACGTTCCTGGACATTCCAAAATTCAAAATGCTGAGTTTACAACAGCTACTGCCTATCCTGGGCAGGAATGCTTGGTTAGTGACTCTAGACGAAAGAGGCATACCTGCATATCCCAATAAGGGAATCTTTCTGAAGATGCCTCCGCTTCAAGGCAGTTTTTTTGCATTACCAATTCTCTGCACTGCCCTTTGGCTTATCTACTGCACCCAGGGTCTTTACAAAGTGCCTGGCACCAGTAATTGCATTTTGCAGACAAAGAAGCATACAAATTTATCCTTACCTGGACAAACTGTCTCATTCAATTAGAGAACAAGGACATTCTTCTTCAACATCTGGCGTTTGTAAAAAGACTTCTAACATGTCTAGTGTACATAGTAAATGAAAAGAAATCTCAACAGCCACCCTCTCAAATAATTACATTCCTGGTGCAAGCTTGAATACAACTGCCAGATGGCTTACCTTATGCCAGACAAACAAAGGCAACTGACAACATACTTCAAACAGATGGCAACAAAAACCCAGTTATCTGCAAGACAAATTCTGCAGGGTTCATGGCATCCTGCATTTTACTAATTCCATATGTAAGATTGCATATGAGGAAACTTCATTGGTACCTAAAACATTTATGGAGTCAGCATTGTCACAGTCTAGAAACAATGATTCCTCTCATTCCCTGCCTACAACAGCAGTTTCTTTAGTGGGTGGAGACATGGCACCAAAACAAGGGACTGTCATTCACTCTACCCCCTGCCACCCAAACCCTAACTGCAGACGCATCTGACTATGCTTGGGGGGCTGACATGACTGGGAGATGCATTCAGGGCATATGGAGCCCAAAACAAATGCATCTACATATCAACCAGAAAGAGATGCTGGCTGTTCAGAGCTACTTCATCCAGGACAACTACTGATAAAGACGGACAACACCACGGTTATGTGGTACATAAACAAGCAAGGGGGTACACATTCCTACCCCCTTTGCAGACTAGCCATGGCATTGTGGAGCGCAGCTTTGACTTACCAAGTACATCTTCAGGCTCAATTCCTGCCAGGAAAACAAAATACTCTGGCAGACGACCTAAGCAATCTTACGGACCCGAACAAATGGAAACTGGATCCACAAATCTTCAGCATGGTAACAGAGAAATGGGGGGAGCCCAGACATAGATCTATTTGCCTCTCCCCAAAATTATCAACTGGACAATTTCTGCAGAAGGACTTATCACAGACAAGCATGGAAAGTGGATGACCTATCTTTCAGTTGGAAAAACCTAAAAGACTATGCCTTTTCCCATCTGCCTCTTCTCTCCAAGGTCTTACTAAAGGTCAGACAGGAAAAAACAAAAATGATCCCTGATTGCTCCGGACTGGCCTCGCCAGCACTGGTACCCAATTCTAAGGAATATGTCCAAACTCCCTCCGTGGTACTTGCCTCAAATACCTCATCTACTGTCTCAGCAGAGCAATCAAATTCTGCACAATTCGCTCCAAACTCTGAATCTTGCAGCATGGATAATCATTTAATTATTCAAACAACACCTCTCAGTAAATCTGTGATGGATGTCATTTTGGAAGTCAGAAGGCCTAGTACTAGAAAATCTTATGCTGATAAATGGACGTGATTCTGTGCTTGGAACCAAGCACAAGGAACAGACACAGCAAAACCAAACATCCCTCAGATTTTACAATACTTAACTGAGATGCTTGAGAAGGGCTTATCTTTTTCTTCAATAAAAATCCTTGCTTCTGTCATTTCGGCTCATTACAACACGGAGCCTCCCCTCTTTTCTCATCCTCTGCTAAAACAGTATCTTAGAGGGGCCAAAAATTTAAGACCTCCCAGAAGATCACCAGCTCCTGCATGGGACCTCAGTTTTGTGCTGGAAAAACTCACCCTGCCTCCTTTTGAACCAGCAGCTACTGCGGATATAACATTTTTATCTTGGAAAATGTCTTTCCTCTTGGCAATCACTTCTAGAAGGGTTTCAGAACTACAGGCTCTCATGGCTGTGGAGCCTTTTATTACATTTTCCCCAGACAGGGTGTCCCTCAGGACCAACCCTTCCTTTATGCCTAAAGTGGTATCCAGCATGGCTCTTAACCAAACAATTCACCTGCCAACATTTTACCCAAATCCGCAGAACAAGGGGGAGTGGATTCTGTATTCATTGGACGTACACAGACAATTAAGATTCTACTTAAACAGGACCAAATCTCTAAGAAAGTCTGAGCAGCTTCTGGTGGCATTTGCTTCAGGATCAGAAGGGAAGGCTATATCAAAGCAGACTATTTCTAAGTGGATAAGCCATTGCATTTGTTTTTGCTACTTGCACCATGGTAAACCCGTGCCCAAGGGAGTCCGGTCACATTCCACCAGGGCTGCCTCTACCTCAGCAGCCTTTCTCAGAGGAGTTCCAACCAAAGACATTCTAGAAGCTGCTACTTGGAGCTCTGTTCATACCTTCACAAAGCATTATCATTTGCCTCTCTTCTCCAAATCCAGGGCAGGCTTTGCCACTGCAGTTCTGCAAGGCCTTATATCCGCTCCTAATTCTATTCAGTTCCATACTCCCATCCATAGCTTTGGAATTCTAGCCAAATGTAATGACTGCAACAGTGAAACACAAAGAACATAGTACAGTTGTGTACACTTACCATAAATGTAGATGTTCGAATGTATTCACTGTTGCAGTCCGGGTTACCCACCTGCAATCTCAACTTTTCTTTAACTTTTCTTTCCTTCACTATATACTAAAGCATTTGTGGTGTATTTGCTTTTAGATGAAAGTAAAGTTTATGTTGCTAAAGGTTTATTTTTATATACATTACTGTATATATATATATATATATATATATATATATATATATATATCAAATTTTGCTCCACATTAGGGGGGCACCTGACATCTGGGGCAAGAATAACTAAATAAAATGGTGTCTGCTGCATATTTTATACCCCTGACTTCATGGAAGAGGAGACAGCAGCCGACACAGGGCCCAAGATTTTGTTATTCAGGCCGACTGAGGGCAAACTGCCAGCAGATTATCCTAATGTAATGACTGCAACATTGAATACACTATAACATCTACATTTATGGTAAGTGTACACAACTGTACTTTCCTCATATCATATGCGGCCAATGGGGTGAGTAGTGCAGCAGGCACAGGAATTGCCATGAGGAGGCATTCCTGGAAGCACCTTTGCAAGTTTGTGGAGCCTTTCAAGTCTTCCTTCATTAACGCCCCTTTTGATGGCTCGTCTCTGGGGAAAAAAGTGAGAGACTCTTACCAGGTGCAAACGAGGGCAAAACTCTGTCTGCTGTAAGAGTACGTTTCTCTGTCCTTACTAGACTCTATCCTAAATGACAGAAGGGCGGAAGGATGTGGTTCCGCAAATCCCAAGGAGCTTCGCCGGATGCACATGGTAATATTTTTTCCAGGGGCAGGGGGGGAATAATGGAAGATGCCGCCCTCATGGTGTAGGGGGTCCATAGAACCAGAGTGACAGAAATACCTTCTCTGGTAGACCCTTACAGCGCTCCTGAAAGGAGGCCCGCCTGTCCATCTCTTGAGGCAGTACTCAAAACCCTGGCGGAATATCACACAAGACAAATGGGTACAGTCGATCATATCCAAGGTATACAACATTCCTTTCTCTCTTCCACCAAGATCCATCCTGGACATACCACCCAGTCAAAGGGATCAAGCAACCCTAGAAATTCAAAGGTTGCTAGCAAAAAGAGTCATCCAAGAAGCCCCCGCAGACCAAATCGGAACTTACTCAAGGCTCTTTCTACTTCCAAAGAAGTCAGGGGACTGGAGGCCCATTTTGGATCTCAGCAGACTGAACAAGTCTAATAAGAAAACAAGGTTCTGCATGGTGACACTGCAGTCCATACTCCCTTATTTTGGGAAAGGACAATTGGATGTGCTCCATTGATTTCCAGGATGCGTAGCACCATATAAAAATGGACAGGCATTGTAGGAGATATCTATGCTTCTGGCTGGGAGCCAGTCACTACCAATTCAGAGCTCTGCCCTTTGGACTCACTACAGCCCCCACAGTGTTTATCAAATGCATGGCAGTAGTCATGGCTCACCTGAGGCGTCTAGGAATCCGGGTGTTTCTGTACTTAGACAACTGGCTTTGACTGCCACCACTGAGCGTCAACTGACCGAGGCAAAGGACACCACCATTAATCTCTGCTCAGAGTTAGGCATTACCATAAACTTTGAAAAATCTGCCTTGTTGCTGTCTCAGCATATTACCTTTATAGGGGCAGACTTGAACGCAAAAGACATGGTAGCAAAACTGTCTCACGAAAGAGTACTAATGCTACACCGTTGAGTGTCGATTTAGCTTATGAAAAAGAAAGTACAAGCAAAGTTTGTCCTCAAGGTTCTAGGTTTAACAGCAGTGGCAATAACATTAATCCCACTAGCACGTCTGCACATGAGAATATTACAGTGGCTACTCTTTGCTCAGTGGTCCATGCAGGAGTTGCGTATGTCACACAAAATCCTCATTATGGACACCTGCAAGAGGGATCTACGATGGTGGCTTCGGTCCACACAGGTAACGATAGGCAGACCATTTGTTTTTCTCCAACCAGTAGCCACAGTGACCATGGATGCTTTCCAGATGGGGTGGAGGGGGCATTATCTGGGACAGACTGTCCAAGAAACATGGCAGGAACACGAGTACCACTTGCACATCATTGTCCTAGAGATGATATCAGTGCTTCTGGCATTGCAAGCATTTCAGAGCTGCCTTCCATTAGGTACAATTGCAATTCAAATGGACAATATGTCCATGGTGTGGTACATCAGTAATTAAGGCAGAACCAGATCTTACCCCCTCTGCTGAGAGGCTCAGAGTATGGCAATGAGTGACATCTTCTCAACGTTTTCTGGTAGCAATGCATATTTCTTTACAGTTTGATTTGTAGTCTTCTGCATATGAGATGCATATGAGCCTTAACTGTTAGCTCTAAAGTATCCCTTCAAATATGGAAATCCTAAACCATCTTGTTCTGTGGGGAGAAACAATGTATCCCCTTTAATTCTTGCCCTATTTCTTTCCCAAATAAATACATTTATTTCTTTAAGTAGGGTCCACAGCTTCACCTCCAGTTGATAAAATTATGCCTGATGTATATATAAGTATTAAAGGGACTTGAAACATTTTCACTTCTTGTACATTACTATCCATATCAATAGTTAAGAGCTTGCAACTTCTTAGTTTTATCATCATTATGTTATCTTTTGTTTGGTCTCTTTTCAAGTATCCTTTGCTGCCATAATAGAGTCCTTTTTAATCCAAACACCTAAATATTTCTTATATGACAAGAGAGCTTCCTTAGACTTGCAAAGACTACCATTACTGGTTTGGATGGAACCCCCCCCCAAAAAAGACTTGCTTCTGCTTACCAGCATGAGGTCTGTCTTTCTAGAGCTGTAGATGTGTTCAGCCATGGCTGTTATGTCTCTCCCCTCCCTGATGTGCATGTCCATCCTCTCTTACCTGCTCAATCAAGCACTCGGGCTGCTAACTGAACTCTGGCCGCCTGAGGTATAGTCAGGGTTTTATGCCTGTATGCTAAAGGAATAGGCTAAATATTGTATTTAGTCTCGACTTAGGAGGTGATGTGCTATTCTATTAGCTGCTGCTACTTTTAAATCATTGAATTCAGCTATCTCTGTGCCTAAATCTGCATGCATCCTTCTAACATACAAATCCATTGGGTCAAATATGACTTAATTTTAAGTACAAGTGCATGCTATTACGTAAAGTTTTCTCAGTTGTTTTTAAGTGCAGTACAGATAATATTGTAAACAGGTGCTCCTGTTTTTTTTCCTTTGTCTTTTTTTTTCTCAGTTTTTCTGTTTTTCTCTTTGTTCAGTTTTAAGAAATGTAGGCAGTACAGTGTAAAGAAGTCAGGTTAAAAAAATGACAAAATATGTGCTTTTTCTCATTCTTGCATGGGGGAATGACTGAATTAACGCCCTTGGCTTGATCTAGTAATAAGTTTTAAGAGAAAGCAAGTAAATGAAAAAGAATACGGAATGTTATAAGGCTTTTTTTCTAGCAAATAAATGTATGCTTGGTAGCAATTCTGTATCTATTCCTCATGTCTCCTTGGAGACAATCTGATAAAGAGAAATTGGCCACAAGCTGATAAAGAGAAATTGGCTAGGAGATAATGATCTCTGAAAGCATTCAAGTGTTTTTCCCAGCTGGGCGAGCTATAAGGACAAGGCAAAACCAGGCACCACTTAGAAGCACAGGCTGCACCATGCATCTTAGCATGGACAACCTTTCTTTTAGCTTAATTCAAGTCTGTAATTGTGGCTGTCAGTTTGGGATATTTGCTCTCATTGGGAGGGTAAAACTTCAATATTTGAAGATGTACATAGTTTTGTGTGTTGGTATTAAGTTAATAGGTTTTAGGGGTATTGGGGGTGTATTTTTAGGGGCTTTCAATAAAACAAAAAGTTTGGTAAGATGTGACATAGGCTGAAATGGTTATGACAAGAAACAACTGTATAAACATTCAACCTGCCAAACTGTGTATGCATTTAACACAAAACCTGGAACTAGGCATTTAACAAAAAAGCTGTTATACATAAAAGGAGAGAATAATGACTTTTTAATACAATGATGCTTTCTGTAACATCTTTAAAAATCAATAGTCTCACAGATGAATGCAAAAAAGAAAGAGTAGTGAACTGTCTTAAAAAATGTAGAGTGGAAATAGCTATGCTATAGGAGACGCACTTGGAAAGAACTGAACACGTGAATTTGGTAAAGAAAGGATTTCAGAATGGTTATTCAGCAGAATACCTGGGACATAGGAAGAGTACTTGCAAAAATAATTTCAACAGTGTTAGAAAAGGATAAAAAAGATAATAATAATAGATTTGTAGTGCTAAGGGGCTACTGGCAAGGGAGGAGGATTACATTGACATGTATTTATATTCCACCTGAAGCTGCTATAATGGAGCTTAAGAAAATTCTGGGAGAAATCAGCTTTTAGCAAGGAATATTATTTGTAGGTGGGGACCGGAATTTGATTTGCAGCAGTAAAGATGTATCTGGGGGGCCCAGAAGTGTAAGTATAACAAAGGAGGGTAGATTTTTGAAGAAATTTCTGGAAGTATTTGGCATGGAAGATGTGAATAAAGTGTTAGGAGTTCAGAGTGAATTTATGTATTGTTCTCCAAGATACAAAAACAAGGCTAGGCTAGACAGAATTTACATGCCACAGGAACATGTGTGTTTAATTGAAGGTCTTGATGCGCACCCAGTAATTATTTCACATCATGCACCAATAATTGAAATAAAAATGGGACGCTGGCACTTTCCACCTATCTGTTGAAAAGAGAGGAATTTAAGGAATGGGTAGTGGAAATTCTTCAGGAGCTATTAGAGAAGATATAAATTAATTCTGAAAATATAGCTAGGGAGTGGGATAAAATTAAAGTGGGATTTTAAAAATAGGGTGGAAATAAAAGAAAGGGAGATGTGGTTAAGAAGTAACGAGAATTATTTAAGAGGGACTAACAAATGATATTGTAGAATAGAGGGATCACACAGAACGAGAAGAGGAACAACTGCAGAGTGTTAAAACAGAAAATAAAGGATTACCTCGATAATGTACGTGAGTTTAGAAAGATTGCTGTTAAGCAATTGTTTTTGATAATGACTCTAGAGCACAAAAACATTTAGCACAAAGGCTCCGGCAACAGAAACTATAAAGGATTGTCGCCAGATTTAGAGAGCCTATGATAAGGAAGGTAACAAGATCCTGTTGAGGTATTAGAAATAATTCTGAGATTCTATTAAACTCTGCATAAAGTAGAGAAATATGGAAATCCAAGAAAAGGTACAAATGGAATTGATTATGGAAGAATTAAATATGCCAAGGATACAGGTAGATGAGGCTCAATTACTAACAGGATAGGAGGAGATGAAATAAAAATGGTGATGTATAATCAATCTATAGAAAAGTCTCTAGGAATAGGTGGTATTCCTGTTTAAGTTTGAAAGCTAGGAGGGGAAAAAATTGATAAAGGTCTAGAAGGTTTTGTTTATCGGTATTTTAAGAGGAGGAGAAATACCAATGTCCTGAAAGAAAGCAGTGGTAGCTGTAATACCTAAAGAGGTTAAAGATTCATCAGATCCAGCTTCATACTGGCCCATTTCAATACTAAGCCGTGATTATAAAGTGTTTGTCTATAATGGCTAAAAGAATGGCAAAAGTGATTTGAACATTGATCAATATGGATCAGTGTGGTTTTGTGGAGGGGAGGCAAACATTTGACAACATTAACAGAATATTGTTGATCTAGGGGGAAGCAGAATAGAAGAAAATACCATGTTGATGGTGGGTCTTCATGCAGAGAAAGCATTTGACAGAGTAACCTGGGACTTTTTGAGCAAGGCATTGGAAGCATTTGTATTCCCTGATAAAATTATAAGGTTGATTAGGAGGACATATGAAGGATCATAGGCGAAAATTAAAGTGGGTGGGATCCTATCTGATAATTTATGCTTAAGCAGGGGAACCAGGCAGGGGTGTTCTCTTTCCCTTTGTTATTTGCATATGTTAAGCAACATTGGCAAAGAAGATGAGGGTAAGGTGGTTCACACAGCCTATCTAGATTTCGCCAAGGCTTTTGACACCATTCCCCACTCTGAAATTATAGATAAACTCACTAAACTGGGTATAAATCCCTATGTCACAAGATGGGTTGCCATCTGGCTCACTGACAGAACCCACAATGTGAAAGTAGCAGACTCCAAATCCGACATCAGACCAGTGACAAGTGGAGTACCACAGGGCTCAGTCCTGGCTCCACTCCTGTTTGGTATCTACTTCTCTGAAGTACAGGCTAACACAGAAGGTCTTTGACTAATGAAGTTCGCAGATGAGCCATAATTGAAACTCCTAACGATGTGGACATCCTACAAAAGGGCCTCACTGAGACAGATGCCTGGTGTCAAAGCCGTGGCCTCAAGCTCAATGCCAAAAAGTGTATTGTCATCCCCTTTGGTAAAAACTCTGTACCCATGAACTACCACATAGGTGGTAGTCTACTTAACATCTACTTAACATCAAATGTGTGATAAGAGACCTTGGGACACAGGTGGACAGTAGTCTCTCCATTGATAATCACATTGCCATAGTGGTCAGGAAATCCTTCTATGTGGCACACCTCATCACAAAAGGTTTCTCATCCAGAAAAAAAGAGGTCATGGTTCCCCTCTACTCATCACTCATTAGACCCATTATAGAGTACAATGCTCCTTTTGGTATGTACCTCACAAGACATCTACAATCACTGAAAAGGCCACAGAAATGCCTCACTAAGAGGATTATCTGCATCAAACATATGCCCTATTCAGACAGTCTAAAAAAACTCCAGCTTTACTCTGTCACATATCGCCTGCTCAGAGGTGATCTCTGCCTAACATACAAAACTATGTCAAACCCAGAGCTTTGGACATGCTCCACTTAAAGAAATCCCAATCCCTCTGAGCTACACACTCTAGGGACCTAAACCTTGTCACCACAATAAACAGAAAATGCTGGAGGGATAGATTCCTGTCCCAGAGACTTCCCATACTCTGGAACAGACTACCTATCTATGTCAAACAAAGCTCCTCATTAGCACTCTTCAAGAAAAAATCTTGATGATTGGATAGGAAATGGGAAATTCACCCCTGGGATCACTTCTGTGGCTCTGCTCGACAGTGGCACAGGAAAATAATTTTCTTGGGTGGTGAAAGCCAGGGTACCTTTTTGGCTAGGCTTATATAGGCCCTAGGGCCAATAGCTTAGTACCTACCTATGAAAATAAGGGACTCAGAAATTCAAGGATTTAATTAGTATGGAGGCAAGAAAAGCTGACTGTATTTGCAGATTTATATTGTTTTATACCAGACAAAGACAGAAAAGGACATTACAGTGTTGTGGAACATTATGAGACAGTTTCAAATCTTTTTGGGATACAAAATGAATGAGGCTAAAACAAAGGCAATAGCGGTAAATGATGTATCCATACATGAACTGGTTCTGCAGTATCCATATTTATGGGGACATAATAAAATTAACTATTTAGGAATATGGATTAAAAATGATTCCAATGTGTCACCTATAGATATGTGGGAAGAGACCAAAATATATATATATATATATAAAATAGAGAGAAAGCGATAGTATGATATAAGCAGTTAACACAAAAAGAAGAGAAGCAGATTGTCCAGCGAAACAATAAAGCCAGGAACAGCACAATTGAGGAAAACTACTCTGAGTAGCTTGATAAACGTACTCAGCTTTAATCCACAAAAAACATAACACTAACGCTCAACAATACATTTTCGTTTACAAAGGCACTTCTTCAGATGTGGGCTGTGTTGTGTACCATAAGCCTTTTATACTTAAAGCTAAATTGAATGAATTAACCAGTTAAAATCTGATCCACATTTACTATCCAAGGCTATCAGAAGTAAATGTTGAAAGTAAACAAAAGAATGCTTATATTTTATACATGAATTATGCTTTTTATAAAATGGAATGAAACGTTTCATTTTTTAATATGTGGTTTTAATATGATTAGGTTTTTATAATAAAATTTTAAATTGATCAATAATTGTATATTAACTTTTTAGACAAAAACTTTTTCAGAACAAATGGTTTTATATTAAATGTGGATCCGATTTTGATTGGTTAAGTCATTCAATTTAGCTTTATAATTAAGTATAAAAGGCTTATGGTACAACACAGCCCACTTCTGAAGAAGTGCCTTTGTAAACAAAAACGTATTGTTGAGCGTTAATGTGTTATGTTTTTTGTGGATTAAAGCTGAGTACATTTATCAAGCTATTTGGAGTGGTTTCCCTCAATTGCACTGTTCTGGCTTTATTGTATCGCTGGACAAGCTGCTTCTCTTCTTTTTGTGTTACTAGTGGAACGTTGAAGCTGCTGTGATTTTGTGGGTATATAAGCAGTTAAAATGTTTTCAGTCCCTTTAGTCTTGTACACAGTTCAGGCATATTTTTATCAACCAGAGGAGAAGTTGTGGCTAGCAATTAATAAAGAGCTGAAGGATTTTATCTGGAAGGGGAAGACAGCAAGAGTCAAGTGGGATAAGCTGATTCTTCCAATAGAACAAGGTGGATTGAAATACCCGATTTGAAGGGTATTTCAGAGCAACTCAGGTAAGGGTCCAATACATAGCTCAAGCAGAAAAGTATAATTCAAAGTGGAAAGGGATGATGATAAAACAGAGGGGAAGCTTAAGAAAGAAGGAGAGACTGGGATTTTGGATGCAGACCTTTAAGGAGTATAACAATAATTATACAGAATATTATATTCATAAGGTAGCAGAAAGTATTCTAAGAACTAAGACAACACAGGAATGGAGAAAGGAGAGTCTGCCAATAGGGATGGCTGCAATTAGGGATACAGACAATAGGCAAGAGGGGGGGGGCTGGAATTTATTGGAGAAAACTGACAATGAAACCAAGGTATTGGGCGCAAATAACGAGAGGAAAAAGTAATGGAATGGGAAGATGCCAAGAATTTATTTGTACCACAGGTCATAGACTGCCTTCCCTATCGAGGATTGATATCAGACTATAGGCAAAGAGAATGAAATGGGGGGGAGGTCCTAAACAAAGGACCAGCACTGGTGGAGTTTATAGTAGAATCTAGAACAGAAGTTCCCATTAAAAAAGGAGTAATTGGCATATAAAATATTGCATGATAACTATAAGAATCAGTCAGAGGAGTTTAGAAAGGACTGGGAAGAGAGATTGGATACGCAGTTCACAAAGAAATAATGGGGAGATATATGTATGCCTTTGAAATATGCAACAAAATTTAAAAGATTTAGAATTTTTGCTTGGAAATGTTTACATAGAATTTTTTGCAGTCCCAAGTAGACTCCAGGGAATTTTTCTACAGATAAGACAGCAAATGTTGGAGGTGTGATAGGGAAGAAAGAAGTCATTGGGAACATATTTTTTGGCAGTGTAATGGGCTGGTAGACTTTAAGGATTCCCTGCAGACTACTTTGTCAGAGATGCTGGGTGAGCAAATTGATAACTAGGGAAATTATTTTTCTTTGCTTTGATACAGATTTGGAATTGCCTAGACAGCCTTGCTGAGTTTAATTATGGTGGCTGCCAAAAAAGCATTTACTAGAAAATGGAAATAAGTCTAAACTAACAGTACTAGAAGCAGTGAAAATAGCAACAGAGATAAAACAATTGGAATTGGGATCTTTAGAAATATGTAGGAGCAAATTGCATAGGAAATAATGGGAATTGTGAGAAGAATACATACAGGGGAGGAATGACGTTTAAAAGAAGGCGGGATTTGAATGAGCTATATAATGTTTGACAATGATTGAGTAGATTCTAAAGTGATGTGTAATGTTTGCAACTAAAACTGAGTGTATATTGTTTGTGAGGTAAAATGCTTGCAACTGGGATGGTATCAATATGATTTGATTTCATTTATAAAAATGTGTGATTTAGTAAAGATGTTTCTTGTTAAAAAGAAAAAGACTAACATTTTTTGACATAAAAGTTTCTCACAGGAGCTCTTACTGTCAAATTGTATGTAGTCTTGCAACCTATCATACTTAAAATGGATGGTAGCCAAGAAGGGCTTCATGCAGTATTACAGGAAAGTAGGCCAATGGATCAAGGGCTTTGCCAGAGGCATAGGTGTGCTGTGCCACGTAGCGGAAGAAATATTTGCAATACTATTTCATTGACAAAAATTGCTTGATTATATTTATAGCAAGTTGGTTACACTAGAATCATATTAGAAGCGATTGCAAAGCATTTAAAGAATTTTCTTCACAAAGCTCCAATGAAATTGCAGAAAATGTTTGAGTTTACAGCATATGATTTGCATGTTCTGGCAAATGTATACACTCAGGTGATATACTTTGCAGAGCATAATTCCTTGAATGCAAATAAGATTTGGTAAAAAAAAAATTTAAAAGTGTTGTAGCTTATTTCACCTGTATCAGTTGAGAAGTTTAACTCATTATGTCTAAGTGGCGACGCCTCCAGGTGCATCTGCAGTTAACTCCTACTGATGTCTCTGGGCATCAGATATTGTTTATTCATATTTGCATCAATAATTCCAAAACCATGTTATGTACAAGATTTTAAATTATTTCATCTTAAAGCTTACACAGTAGCAAACTCAACTGCATTAATATTTGACCTCTGTCTAGTGCAGGTGAATAGATATTAACAGTTTTTATTATATTAATATATATATATATATATATATATATATATATATATATATATATATATATATAATTTTCACGTTCTTCTAAATATCTCAACAACCAGATAACAGAGCTCCTTAGCCTCAAGTGAAAGCTCTCAGATAGATGAATAAAATTCTGTTGACATTATGCATGTAACTTGAGTGATTGCTGAGATATATTGTAAGTTGTTTACAAAATATTACAAATGTAATATTAACTCTGTTTAGTGTGACTTATAAAATGTATTTTAAGACCTAAAGAAGACTACCACTATAAAAATAGTTTGTGCTGAAAAGTTTGCCATTTATACTTCTTTCATAATCCGTATGGTTCCAGAGATATGAACATTTGTTTGAAATGTGAGCACATAATTTGATTCTGTCAAAAGGCTTAGGTTCCACCCCTTGGAAGTTACAGTGCAACCTTCCTGAGCTCCATTGGAGTGAATGAGTTAAAGGAATGAGAAACTACACAGGAGAAGGCAGAGAAATGTAGTTGTTAGGAGGCATTCATGAAAAGCTGGCCAGATAATAGTGAAGGTGTGCATCTAAATAGTGCAGTGCAATATAATAAGATGAACATTCATGCATATGATGCCTGATATTCTTGCATTATTTCATGATGTAAATTACATCTAGGTATTACTGAGTATAAGAAAATGACTGGTGACTTTCTTTACAACAAAAAATGTTGAAGATTTGGTTCAAAAATGTCATGTTGTCAGTAATGTTTGAAATTAAAATTAGTATCAGAATAAAAAATTGCTGCTGCATAATATATGCAATCTTCCTGAGATGAAAGCAGCAGTGGATTTGTTACAGTACCAGGGTGCTCTTTATGTTCTCTTTGTCGACTTATTCAAAATATCAATATATTTTACAACTGCATGACACTGCTGGTCATAGTGCTGTTACAGTCCTGAACCCTGTTTGTGTTAGACATGGTATTCCATATTAAATAATGTGCAACAGTACTTCAGAATTTGTGAGTAATAAATTTCATGGTTTTACTAAACAGTAAGCATTTTGAGCATACTACTACTGGTACCAGATATGTGCATTCTAATGGATAAGCAGAGAGAATTGTCCAAACAGTCAAGGAGCTTATGAGAAAATGTGAGAGTTCCAAGTACTGGATTTCTGTTGCGCCAAATTGGAATACATAAATTCAGCATTTCAGAGTGTGAGACTTAACTAGAGTACAATTTATACCGGGCACGTCTTCAAGCTAAATTGCTGATGCCTTATTCCGTGATAATTCTGGAGAGACTGTGAAAAGTCATAGATTTGTTCAAAAATCAGAAACAATGAAGATAATTTTACTATGCTAGATCATCAAAGAATCCACCAAAATTACAGAAAGGGGAAGAAAAAGGATAATTGAGTATTTTATTTTATATATATAACCAGTTTTAATCTCAGCCCAGGAATACAAAGACAGTCAGAATTGCATTTACTTAGAGACAACAAGAGTTTAATGAAAATGCATAATCTGTAAAATACCATTATCAGCTAACAAAGTTGTAGAAAGTGTATACAATTATAATACACATTATTTGCAATGAATCAAGTCTTAATTAGAAATTGAAGTGTCTGTGTGATTATTAGAACTGTGTGTTGTCAGGATAGTTGAGTGGCTTGAATGATGTTAGTCTGTTATCAGTTGAAAGGAGGTGTTCTATTAAGCAAAAGGATCATATTAGTGAGAGGTGTAGATTGGTTCAGCAGAACATGCATATGAGGGATAGTAAGTGTGTTACTAGTAGAAGAAAGAGTGGTGTAACTCAGGTTAGATGATATGGTTGTATGAGAGGCAATGACATTTGGCTGAGTAGAGGTAGGAATCCAGTTGAATCCTAAATTGTGGGTAACTTGAGGTGTGTTTCATTGGTGGGGAAATACTTTCCCAGAGTTTTGGACCTAGTATAGACAAACAGTGTTTTGTACAGTGGAGTTTAGTTTTGGGTTGTTGCACTGGGCGGAATGGTTGTAGTTTCTGATTCTGTAAGAGGAAGGATGTCTAATTACTTTAGTTCATAGGTGTTTACTAGACTAATGGCCCTAGAGCCTTTACAAATCTAGCCCATAGGATTACCCTGGCAGCGTGCCACCCAACTTTAGTTCCCAGTGCCTCTGTCGAGTAGGTGTCTAGTGAGGTACATGCCAAATAGGGCATTGTACTCTATGATTGGCCTAGTGAGGGAAGAGTAGAGGGAGACATTGACCTCTTTCTTCCTAGATACAAAACCCTTAGTAATAACATGTGCCACATAGAAGGGCTATGTGGTGGTCAAAAGAAAGGTTGCTGTCAGCCTGGGTTCCCAGAACTCTTATAACGTCTTCTGTGTTCAGTGGACTACCATCAAAGCGGTAATTCATGGGAACCGGGTTTTTCCCAAAGGGGATGACGACCTGTTTTGGCATTGAGCTTAAGGCCATGGTTCTGACACCAGTCGTTGGTCTCAGTGAGGCCTTTCAGTAGGATGTCAACATCACTTGGGGAGTTAATATAGCTCCCAACTTGCAATCATCTGCAAACTTTGTCATCCAGAGTCCCTTTGTGTTGGCCTGGACTTCGGAGAAGCAGATATCAAACAGGAGAGGACCCAGGACCAAACCCTGTGGGACTCCACTCGTGACTGGTCGGTAGTCTGACTTGGAGTCAGCTACTTTCACACTGTGGGTTCTGTCTGTGAGACAGTGATATAGGGGTTGATGCCTGGCTTAGTGAGTTTTTCTATGATTCCTGAGTGGGGAATAGTACCAAAGGCCTTGGCCAGATTAAGGTAGGCTGTATGAACCACCTTGCCTTCATCCACAGCTCTGGTGGCTGACTCAAAGAAGTCGACCAGGTTGAGCAGGCATGATCTAGCCTTCATAAAGCCAAACTGTGTGGGATCCACAGTTTGGAGATTCCCTATATCCTTGTTTATTGGGTCCATAATGATGCGTTCCATAGCTTTGCATATTAGACTCGTCAGGCTAATGGGGTGATAGTTCCCAAGGTCTGTAGTTGCTTCTCCTTTGTGAAGAGGGGTGACTGTAACAGTGCACCATTCGGTAGGGACAAAGCCTGAGGTGAGACTGTGATTGAACAGGCACACAGGTGAGGTGCCAGTTCACTCTGTAGTTCATGTAGGACACAGCCTTGGATATTGTCAGGTCCCATAGAAGCTGTATTGTAGTGCAGCAGTAATACTGGGTGCCTGGCAATTTACTGGTATTGTGATTAGCCCTTTGGGGGAGGGGAGAGGGGTAAAGTTGGCAGTGAATCTGTCGGCCAGTATATTGGCAATATCTGTTGGATCGGTATATGAGGTACCATTGTGCAGTAGCTCAGAGCAAATCTGGGTATTGCCATGGAGATTCGTTACATAACTACAGAAGGTCTTGTGGTTGTCTTTACTATCTGCTGCAATTCTGTTTTCATAGCTAGCTGTAGAGGATTTGATGAGGGATCTCAACTTTCTGTTGAGGCTGATAAGGGAGGTGGTCTGTTTGATGAGGACTTTGAGTAGTTGGAATCTTAGGAGGTCATCTCTTCATGAACTGAGAGCAGGTCACCCCTTCATGAGCAATTTTGTTTTTGTCAGGGTTTATTTCAGGAAACTGTGCATTACATCTTCACTTTAATAGTTATTGTTTGAATGTGTGTAGAGCACGTTTTAATGCTGAGGATATATAAAGGCTAGATTCAAGTTGGAAGAATGCCATTGCATAGCTTTGACTCCTGTGGAGGTTTTATTAACAAAAGGGTAAATGTTATTTGTCCAAAAATTGTCATTGTCTGTTACCGACCTTGCCTAAATTGCAGATCTCTACCTTGGTGCCATCTTTAAAAATTTTGACCTTTACACCAACCACGGCACCGACCATATCCACAGCACCAAGCTTGCATACAGTGTCTGTCCCGTCTGTTCCAATATCGGACACCCCTCCCATACAGGTCTCTAGTCTCGAGACATTGGAGCCGATATACCACTCTGCACGGACCTGATACTCCCTTACGATGGATCCTTTCTTTAGCAGCAGTTTAGCCCTTTCTCAGAAAGGCCTGACTCACCATCGGGAATATTGATAAGATCATCCAGGAGCTTCTCGGAATTAGACATGATGTGTCTTGTGGACCAGCTGCTGATGGCCAGAGGGATTGTTGCACCTTCCAAGACTCCTTTCCTATCTGGACTTGGGCGTCTATCTCCATGGACTCAATCTTATTCTCCTCCTTTGACCTCCTTGCAGGCATTGAAGTTGTCTCGACCGACACCCTTTTCAGTTCTCACATCTTTGGTTCTACTGGTGGTTCTTACAGTGGTTCTGGAGCTGACCCTTGGGCCTTTGACTCATTCGGAGCCAGGTCATCCTCAGGGTCGGGACTGGACTGTGGGTTCTGGGGTGCCTGGTACAGAACCTTTTTTTTTTTTTTTTTTACAGTGCTGACTACTATGGTTCCAGGAGTCCTGACGGTACTAAATTCCCTTGGAGGCTCCATCTTTGGGAGTGGGTTCGTTGGAGCGGGGTGTGACCCCGGTTCTGAGGTTGCACTTCTTAGTTCTGGGCTCCCATCCCTCTTCAGGTGGGCCTGCTTTCCAGGCAGTGGAGGACGGCCCTTGCCTCTGCAGGCAAACCGTCAGCATCGGAATACCAAATATGTTCTCCCTCTGAGCCGCAGCTGACACAGACCACCACATCGTGACATCAAGAACAATAGCTTCAGGATAACCTACCACAGGGTGTCTTATCTTCAAAGTCCTCCTTGGAAGCCTCCGCTGAAGAGGTACCATGCAAGAGGAAGCACGTGGACTCCCCTTAAGAGTCCCTCACTGAAGATGCGGACTATGAAGAAGGGGAGGTGTCCCTAAGGTCACCCCCTAAGGATGTTTCCTTTGGAGACCTACTGGAAATCTTGATACAGCAGGGAGACAGGAAACTCATCAGCCCTTTCTCGGAGGAGTCTGTATTCCTGCAAGTTTTTGTGCTCGACTCTCTACTTCTTGGGTGACCCCGCCTGCAGACGAGTTAGTGCAACTCACTGTGCAGCACGCATGTAAGAGTCCTGATATTGTTCAGCCAATTAAGGTCCTACGAGTAGACCAGATGGTGGTGGTGGCGGCCATCAGAAAAGAGCTTGCCGAAGAGAGCCAGGCTGTCCATCTTCCAAACAGGGAGTCTCGGGCAGTGGACAGGTTAGGGAAGTAAGTGTTTGCCTCATCGACCTTTGCCATTCGGTCTTTGAACTGCCTACACATTTTACTAGGCTTCAGAGAGACTTAGTCTCGGGACTCTCCAGAACCTTAGCAAGAGCAGTTTCTGATGAGGTACACGACAAAGTTGCCTCGCAGCTTGCAACCCTGGAATCCATATCCAACTTGTCCAGGCAGTTGATATCTCATGCTACCGAAGGGGCAGCAAGAGCTGCGAGTTCAAAAGTTGTCATGAGACGTCACGCCTGGGTGCACCTGTGTGACTTTACAGACCCTTTTAAGTCATCCTTTCTTAATGCTCCAGTGGAAGCTTCCTCCTTATTTGGCCTGAAAGTGAAAGACAGATTAGCCAGGTGTGAGAAGGAAGGTAAGACCCTGTCTGCCATGGGCGTATGTTATTCCACCCCCTAACGTCCATACTCTAGTAATCAGAGAAGTGGAAAGACATGCCACAGGAAATCCCAAGGTCCTTTCCATGACTCATGTGTCGAGTTTACTCCCCAGGGAAGAGGGGGTATCTCTTCCAGAAGACACCACTGCAGAGGCAGAGTGGGCCTGCGTAAGCAAGGGTCATGGGATTCTTTCTCTGGGCAGTCCTGTCAGCTCTCCTGAAGAGTAGCCCAATTACCTTCCTCTGGAATCTGTCGGGGATGTTTCTCTCTGCACCACTCTGCTTGGCAGTCAATGACCACTGATTCTTGGGTGCAGAAGGTAACAGCCAGAGGTTACCACATACCATTCAACACCTTCCCAAAACCACCAAAGCAACTTCCCGATGCTCCACCCAGTCAAAGGGAAGCAGGAGCTCAAGAGATTTAAAAAAAAAAAAAAAAAGCTGTGTCAAAAAAGAATCATCCAAGCAATTCCACCAGACCAGATAGGATCTGGATTTTACTCCAGATTCTTTTTAGTGCCAAAAAAGATAGGGGACCAGAGACCAATTTTGGATCTCAGCATTCTGAAAACTTTTGTTACCCAATCAAAATTCTGGATGGTCACGGTTCAGTCAATTATCCCATTCTTGGAGAAAGACGACTGGATGTGCTCAGTGGATCGTCATGATGTGTATTATCACATAAAAATGGACAAACATTCCAGAAGATTTCTTTGCTTCTGGCTGAGGGCCAATTACTACTAATTCCATGCACTGCTCTTCAGACTCTCTACAGCCCCCAGAGTGTTCAACAAATGCATGGCAGTAGTAGCATCTCACTTGAGACTACAAGGATTCTGGGTGTTTCCATATTTAGACGATTGGCTCCTTACTGCCCCCACCAAGCGTCTACTGGTAACTGCTCATAACTGCACTCTAATATGGGCAGAATTTCTAGGAATCTGTATAAACTGGGAGAAATGCAGGCTGGCTGCATCTCAAAGCTTGAAATCTATAGGAGCAATGTTCAATACCCGGTCCTGTCTAGTCTGTCTTCCAGATCACAGATTGCAAAGACTAAGGGCACAACTCCGAGTGATACTCGGTCAAGGCAGTTTCAGCTTGAGTGGCCCTTCAACTTCCAGGATCAATGGCAGCATCAAACTGGTGAGAATACACATGAGACTCCTTCAATGGCTCCTTTTGACTCAGTGGTACCAGAATCATCATCCTATGTCCTTCCAAATCCACATAAACCCGATGCAAGAAAGTCTTATTTTGGTAGATGAAGCCAGAAAAAAAATGGAGTCGCCCTTTCTCCCCATCTCAGCTGAAGGCCACTGTGACCACGGACGTTTCCCTGATGGGGGGCATTTGAAGGGAAAGACTGTTTAAGGCACATAGTCCACCCTGGAGGCCAATCTGCATATCGGTGTTCTAGAACTGAGGGCAGTGCTTCTAGTATTGCAGAAATTTCAATCTGTCCCTCCCGTCAGGGACAGTTGCTATCAAGTCCGACAACATGTCAGTAGTCAGGTATATTAACAGACAATGGGGAGCCAAGTCCTACCCATTGTGTCAAGAGGCCATGATAATTTGGCAGTGGGCAATAGCTTCCAACCACTTTCTAACTGCAAAGGACATTCCCAGGGATTCCAATGTGATTGCGGACAAACTGAGCAGATGTATTCTCCTGCCTCATGAGTGGTCCCTCAGTTCAACCATCATAATTGTCATTTCCCTTTTTCCCATTTTTCTATATGGGGTCGGGGTATTGTGTTAACTGTCGCCAACTCTCTCAATTCAGTGCCACACTCCTGCCTTCTTCAACACTCATGCCTGACTATCACAGATCTCACACAATCCAGCCAACTCTTAGCTGGACATCCTCACTTCCTCTTATCTTCTTCCTGTCTGTCCCAAATCTTCCTCAGCAGATTGTCTTCTGCTTTTCTACACATGTGCCCAAACCACCGTAATCTGTTCTGTTTGATTTTTTCTGCAGTTGGAGCTACTTTGGCTTCTGTTCTTATGTCCTCATTTCTCCGTCTTTCCCACATTGTGCATCCTGTCACCTTTCTAAGGCACTTCATTTCCATCACCTCTAGCTTCTTCAGCTGTTCTGCTTTTACTGCCCAGGTTTCTGTACCATACAGTAGTACTGGTTACTTTTCATCTTCTTTTGGCATTCTTCTGTCATAGACTACACCTGATACTCTATGCCAGTTGGCTGCAGCCCCTCTGATTCTAGCTCTGACCTCTTCATTCAGACTACCCTTCTCCTCATTCAGACTACCCTTCTCCTCAACCACCCCTCCCAGATACTTGATGCTGTTTACCTGTTCCACTATTTTCTCTTCTGTCTGTAGTCTCAGCTTCTTTTGATTTCCCCAATTTGCTACCATTACCACCATCTTATCTGTGCTTCATCCCATGTGCCTTCACATTTGCATTCCATTCTCCTATCCTTTGTTGAAGTTCTAGCTCAGAGTCTGCCTGTACTGCCACATCGTCTGCATACAGCAGCTTTGTTGATCCGTCCCCTCCAACTTGTTTGCTAATGTAGTCCATCACCAGTATGGACAGCAGTGGGCTCAGAGCTGAACCCTGATGTACACCCATCCACTGGGAACCCCTCTGTGAGGCCGAACACTGTCCGTACTTGAGTCCTTGGGTCCTTGTACATAGTCTGCACTAATTCTACCAATATTTCTAGGACTTCAAACCACTGCAGTACTGGCCAGATCAGCTTTCTTGGAACCTTGTCATATGTTTTCTTCAAGTCTAGGAATGCCCAGTTAGACTCTCTCCACGTCTCTAGCTTCTTCTCAAGTATCTGTTTCAGTGCAAACATCGGGTCATTTGTGCTGATCTGAATCCAAACTGCTAATCTTTCATCTTACATTCTACTACTCTGCGTATCTGTTTATCAATCACTCTGTCCAGAACTTTCATGCAATGTGATAGGAGTTTGATGCCTTCGTCCTGCCCACAGTTGTGCATGTCGCCTTTGTTCTTGTACACTGGCACGAGTATGCTTATTCTCCAGTCATCTGGGATGCGCCTTTCTCTCCACATTGCTATTAGTACCCTCAGGAGCCATTTTTCCCCTATCTCAGCCAGCATCTTTATCATATCTGTTGTGACCTCATCTGAGCCAGGTGCTTTCCCTGACTTCATCTTCCTTAGTACTGTTCTTACTTATCCTAGGGTGTGCTCCTCCTCTTCTCTCATCGTAGGCTGTTTCTGGGGCAGTACAGCTTCTGTGGGGTTTTCTTCATTCAGAAGCTGCTGGAAATACTCCTTCCATCTGCCTTTGATGTGCTCTGAGCTGGTGAGCAGGTTGTTGCTGGCATCACTTATGAAGGGTGCTTGACTATCTTCTTTATCTTTGTCTTTGTCTTGCAACCTGATATAATTTCTTTGTGCTCCTTACTGAGGCCCTTTCCAGAAGTTGGTACAGTCCCACCGATGCCCTATTCTTTGCTATTGCAACTTTTCTCAGCTTCTTTGTTAGCCAACAGGTAGTCCTTCTAGCCTGGTCAGTCTTTTCTGTCTCCCATGTCTTCCTGCACTCCTTTTTTTCTTTTGATGACTTTCTGGACTTTTTCATTCCACAATCCAGCTTTCGTTATGCACCTTATTTCCATACATGGCTCAGCCACATATCTTTTCTGTAGTCCTAACACATGCTGTTTTTAGGCACTGAATTCTTGTTCAACTCCACCTATTTCCTCCTCTTCTTGGGCTGCTAGAGCCCTGAGTAATTCCTTGAACTGTTGTACTCTCTCTCCAGTCAACTTCCAGATCTCCAGCGCGGTCTCTGTTGATCATAGAGCCTTCTCTGTCCACTGCTTGCAGCGGATTGTGGTAACTAGTGGTTTATGCTGTGGGCCGACTTTCACTGGGGATGACTTTGCAATCATAGATTCTGCCCCAGTGCCTTTTCCTTACTAGGAGGAAGTCTACCCGAGTTGCATGTTGACTACTCTTGTATGTGATCTTGTGACTCTCTCTCTTTCTGAACCATGTGCTGACTACTATCAAGCCATTTTCCAGACAGAAGTCTAGAATGGCTTCTCTTTCTTATTCCTGTTGCCCCACCAATGTGGACCCAGGCACTCCTCATATCCTGTTCTATCTGTCCCGATGTGTGCATTCAAGTCACCCATTATCAACACCAATTCATATTGTCCTACTTTATCTAGTAGGTCCTGCAACTGCTGTCTGAATGCACTCTTTTCCTCACTATCACAACCCTGCTGTAGGGCATAGGCTGAGATTATGAATACTGCCCTATCATTACACTGGAGTCTGACTGCCATGAGTCTGTCATTAAATCTGATGATATCCCTTACTGCTTTCTGAAGCCTCTCTCACCACAATTCTTGCACCATTTCTAGCCTGCCTTCCACCTGAGTAATAGACTCTGGATCCAAAGCCAAGTGGCTTTGCTGCACTGCCCTTCTCTCTCGTCTCCTGGATACATAGGATGTCCAGCCTCCTCTGTTTCATCATGTCATCCAAGCTGGATCCTGTCAGTGAACCTACATTAAGCTTAGGTTCAACCATAATGGTGAAGATCTTCAGCTGCTGAGGCCAGCCTTGCTGATATCTTTTCGCCTCTCCAGCAAATCATAAATGCAGTGGCTATTTAGCCCTAATCCCCTCGCAGGTGGAGTCCCCGAGGGATGCTCTAATATATGATTGGCCCACGGGACGTCTATATGCTTACCCCCCCTCTACCCCTGATCCCACAATTTCTAAATAAGGCCCTCCGGCTGATGAGCAGAGTAATCATTGCACCCTACTGGCCCTGACGAGTGTGGTTTCCCTTCCTCTGGCCTCACTTAGTATGCCGAACATGGATTCTGGATCCAACTCCGGAATTCATTTCACACCCACAGGGGTTGGATCTACTCTCAAGCTGACAGCTTGGTTTCTCCATTTCCAGTAATCACCAGGCAGAACAACCTTACTTTCCCAGTACGTGACATTATTCTGGCTTCACACAAACCATCCACCAGGGAAATCGATCATCGCAAGTGGAAGAGATTCCTTATTTGGTCCAGATAGAGAGAACTAGATTCTTACTCAGCTCCTGTCAGTGCGGTATTGGATTACTTACCAAGCTTTCTTCAGTCGGGATTCACCATTAGAGTACATTTGGCTGCCATCTCAAACTTCCATAATGGATTCCAAGACTCATCCTTAATTTTCCATTGTCTCTGTAAGACTTTCTTGAAAGGGGTCTTGCATATCAGACCACCCTTCAAAGAACCAGTAGAACCATGCAGCCTAACTTTGGTTTTACAATCTTTGACACAGTCACCCTTTGAACCTGCTGCCACTTGTGATATCAAGTTCTTATCCTGGAAATCACTATTCCTAGTAGCCATCACCTCTGCTAGATGCATATTCGAGCTTCCAGCCGTGTGTATAAAATGTACCTACACAATCTTTCATAAGGACAGAGCATTACTCTGGACGAACCCTTCTTTTCTTCCCAAAGTTATCCAGTCTTTTTTCCTAACCATTCAAATACAGGAGAATACTGCCTTCATTTGCTAGATGTGCATAGACAATTAAGATTGTATCTAGACAGAACAAAATCAATACGTAAATCAGACCAGTTATTTGTATCCTATTCAGGCACTAAACTGGGAAATGCTGTTTCTAAAGTGACCTTATCTAAGTGGTGAGAAACTGTATATGCTTTGTCTACCAACATACTAAAATCCCTCTACTGGGTAAAATCAAAGCATATTCCACTAGATCAGTGGCAGCTTCTGTGGCTTTTCATTCAAGGGCTTCAATGGATGATATCTGTGCAGCCGCAACTTGGACTACTCCTCATACCTTTATCACTCATTACAATTTGGATCTGGTCTCCATGGGAAGAGCTTCCTTTGGTTCAATGGTACTCGGGAATATTCTTGCATAAGGGTCTCCCAGGACATAAAGTAGCTAGGGACTCTATCCCATCAGTAAGGAATGAATGATGATGGACAACATCAGATAAAGAAGTTGTTCTTACCATAACGTTTTATCTTTGTTGTTCCTCATCATTCATTCATTACATCCCACCCTCCTTCCCCCTCCACGAGGCTCCTGGGGGATTGGATTGGGTCTAAATCCTGCTTTAGGGAACTTGCTCAGAAAAAGCCTCTGCTTTCCTCATCATGGGCAAACTCTATCTGAGGAAATGGAGAGGGGCACTATAGGTAAAAGCTTAGCTCGAGAGTTTTTTGGCTGGCACAAACTTGTTATAAGGCCGACTCTGTTTCCGATGATGGAACCGATACCCATCATTACTGAATAAATGAAGATAAACAACACAGATGGGACGTTATAGTAAGAACATAACTTCTTTTTTTCCCCAAGTTCATTTAAAGTTCTCAGTTCCCCGTTACTGAATTTGTATTGCTTTATTTCCGATGACACTCTGGCATAGTTTAGTTGTAGTCTGTGTATAAATGTTTATTGTTTATAGGTGCTCTTTTTAAATTTGTAAGATGCGGTATATACCAATGACACAGGCATAACTTAAAAATGTGTGTGCATTTGACTTCTCAGAGTCCGTCAAGAAAAGATTCTATTGGATGTACCCATGAATCTATTCTTCTCATTGTGACATGTATGGCTTTGTGTATACTTATAAAAAACTGTCTGTGCCTTCATTGCCCATGCTGGAGGACAGGTTTACAGCAAACCAGGAGGTGTTGCCTACCTGGGGTACCATGCATTCTGTGCCAGGAAGTGAAAGTAAAGCAAGCAATACTGAATTGAGTAATATAGCTGTAAAGTTGTTGAAACTATTCTCTGCTTCCATCTCAGGTGCGCACACGAAGATGGTTCAATGAAGTAGTAGTTTTCAGTAAGTTAGAGGACATGTTGAAATATAAGAGATTACATTGGAAGAATTTTTTTTTCAGGAAAGCCTAGAAGCAGAAAGAGTTCCACATTGTTTACAAATATACAAGTCCTGTTGTAATTTTAGTTTTGTTTCTGAATTCTGAGGACAGTGGAACAAAGTTCCAGAACAGAAATAGAGTATAGACTCTTGAATGACTGCAATAAAAAGCACTATATGAACCAAGATCAACAAAGAAGGATCTTTGTAATTTGAAACAGCATGCATCTGAGGCAGTTGTTGAAGAGCAGAAGCCTTTAAATTAAAGAAGGTAGACAAAAACTAGAAGAGAAGAAACAGAAGAAGTTTTTAAAGAGCCTTTGTCATACAGATTCACCTGATAGTCAGCTGAAAATCCTTTGGAAGTGCTCTTCCAGTTAAAACACAAGGTTTGGACACGCCATCACTCAGGATTATATCAGTAGAAGTCACACATCACAAATCAGTTGAAAAGACAGAGACAAAAGAGAAATTACAACAAGGTCTGAGGATCCAGAGCAGAAAAAAACCTATATAGCCAGAGCTACAGTCAGAACACTTCTGTTTTTCAACAGGTTGAGACCAGCAGCAGCGAAGATAGAAGAGCCATGAAAAAGAATTCACACAAGGGCAGCAACTGGATTCAGTAACCCTGGGTGTTTCACTTCTTGTCATTCAAATGGATATTATTAATACTTATAACACTTAAAACACGGATACTGATGCACTTGTTGGTCTGAGCAATGAGATTAAAATATTTAACCCATCCTCATGCATGGTGTTGGAAAGAGAGATAAATAACCTGAAAAAGTGAGTCACCTTTTTGCTTAAAAGAAGGGTGGCCATCACAGGCACATTTACTTTACTTAAACTTCTTGAAGGACCTGAAACGTAAATTGAGTCTAGCACTGTTACATGCATAAGGCGAGTTAAATTCAGAGTTAACTTCAGGAATGGTCTTATGTAAACTGAGCACTTTTATTGTACCTTCAGTGGATGCCAATGAAATCTAAAAAGAAAGAAAAAAAACATTTAAATCCAAGGTTCTCTATAAATTTTTAAATCCAAAAGAAAGGCTATGCTCACAAAACCAAATGGGAAAAGATTTTATAATTTAATGCCCAAAATGAGGTCAGCATAACGTAGCTTGAGAAATGACATTTTAATCTACATTGTCGAGGTATATGAGGGGGACAGAATAGTACTAATGTAGACAAGTAACTATAATAATAGTATGTTGACTTTGCTATCGGTTCATGCTTTTCACAAAAAAATGAAAGTCGCAGTTGTACACTAAGGATATAGAGAAGCTGATGATTTTATTACCTTTAACCTTGTCAATAGTGCAGTTACAGTGTAGGGAACCAAATGTTTTTAAAACAAACTTTCCACTTTTGGGTATGATTTTTGGAATTCCAAAAGTGGATAAAGATGATACTAGTCCATACTTGTATCCTGCAGTGTCTTTTCCATGAGGAAAAAATGGACCTGTGGCATTGTGGATAGAAAATACGTTGAAAATGTTGTAAAAGGCATTAAGTTGTTAATTTAAATAAAACATTTAGTTGCAGTTTTTTTACTACTGCAGTTTTATTGCCAGTTGTACCTGATTTTCCTAGTATTTGATCCACCTCTTCTCTGTCTTACCTCCGGACTGTGTGGATTTCATATTATATTATTTTTTTTATTTTTTTAATCAAGAAAAGTTGAATAGTTATAGCATATATTAACAGAAGAATGCCCAGGTGACTGGACTTTTCTTGATTTACAAACGGGCAAGCTTGTTGGGCTGACCAATCAACGTGCTTGTTTTTGAATGTTAATGGCCAGTCATTGTATAATATTGACTATAAAATGAGTGTTGTGTTTTTAAACATTGTATTAGAATATAGTTTGTATACTAAGAAGCTTGTCACACACACAACTGAAATGAGTATGGCTAACAATGCTTACATGGACTGTTAAAGTATGCATCCAATGTACTTGAAACAAAACATTGACAAATGTCAGTAAGAATGAGTAAGCTGACCTCAGAAGATGAGGTTTTCACTAAAAAAGTGAGTTTGTTACTCAGTTTGTTGGATGATGTACTACTAGAATTAAATTAGGTGAGAGAGGAGGTAGGAATACATTTTATAATTTAAGTGAAGATTCTTTAGTAGATCCATGTGAGAACAGAGAGTACAATAGAGACATAACACATGGTGTGATACTTAAATATATTTTGGATACACCCGAGGTTAAAAGCATAGTGGGTGTAAAAAGTTTACACACCCCTGTTAAAATGCCAGGTTTTTGTGATATAAAATATGAGACCACAATGAAACATTTCAAAACTTTTTCCACCTTTAATGTGACCTATAACCTGTACAATTCAATTGAAAAACTAACATCTGTTAGGGGAAAAAATGTAAAAAATAAAAAAAAACATAAAATACGCTGGTTGCATAAGTGTGCACACCCTTGAACCAATACTTTGTTGAAGCATCTTTTGATTTAATTACAGCATTCAGTCTTCTTGTGTAGGAGTCTCAGCATGGCACATTTTGACTTGACAAAATTTGCCTACTCTTCCTTGCAAAAGTGCAAATCTGTCAGATTGCAAGGGTATCTCTTGTGCACAGTGCTCTTCAGGTCATCCCACAGATTTTCTATTGGAATTAGGTCTGGGCTCTGGCTGGTCCATTCCAAAACTTTAATTTTCTTCTGGTGAAGCCATTCTTTTGTTGATTTGGATGTATGCATGGGGTCATTGTCATGTTGAAAGATGAAATTCCTCTTCATCTTCAGTTTTCTAGCAGACACCTGAAGGTTTTGGGCCAAAAGTGACTGGTATTTGCAGCTGCTCATAATTCCCTCCACCTTGACTAAAGTCCCAGTTCCAGCTGAAAAAAAGCAACCCCAAAGCATGATACTGCCACCACCATGCTTCATTGTGGGGAGGGTGTTTTTTTTGGTGATGCAAATTGTTGTTTTTGTGCCAAATGTACCTTTTGGAATTGTGGCCAAAAAGTTCAACCTTGGTCTCATCAAGACCATAACACATTTTCCCACATGCTTTTGGGAGAGATGATGTATTGTTTTGCAAATTTTAGCTGGGCCTGGATGTATTTCTCTGCAAGAAATGGCTTCCATCTTACAACCCTACCCCATAGTTCAGACATAGAGAATACGGGTGATTGTTGTCATGGATCTATATTATGTGCTGTTGGACATACTCCACGTAAAGAAATCCCAATCCCTCTGAGCTACACGCTCTAGGGACCTAAACCTTGTCACCACAATAAATAGAACATGCTGGAGAGATAGATTCGTGTCTCAGAGACTTCCCATACTCTGGAACAAACTACCTATCTATATCAAACATAGCTCCTCATTAGCACTCTTCAAGAAAAATCTTGATGATTGGATGGGAGACAGGAAATTCACCCTGGGGATCACTTCTGTGGCTCTGCTTGACAGGGGCACATGAAAATAATTTTCTTGGGTGGCAAAAGCTAGGGTACCATTTGGCTAGGCTTATATAGGCCCTAGGGCCAATAGCCTAGTACCTCCCTATGAACCTATGCCTGAAGTTTGAAAACTTTGATACTCATATGATGAACACCATATGAGCGAAGTTTTAAAACATCAAACATATAATAAAAATAAACAAAAAAGACTACCTGAATACTCTGAGCAGGGGATCAAGCTCCCCTGTACCTCCCACACCCCCCGCTACTTAAATATACCAACTTCGAGATCACACTACGGTGAAGTAAAGGGAAAAGTTTCCTACGACTATCTCTGTTGAAACTTGCGAGCTTTCAAAAGTTTGCTAATATGGTGTCGACCATATGAGACTCTACCTTTTGAAAGTTCGCGCTTCTAATATAGACTGGTTGTCACATGTTCATGGGTTCATAGGTAGGTACTAGGCTATCGGCCCTAGGGCCCATACAAGCCTAGCCAAAAAATGTACCCTGGCTTTCGCCACCCAAGAAAATTATTTTCCTGTGTCACTGTCGTGCAGAGCCACAGAAGTGATCCCCGGGGTGAATTTCCCATTCAATCATCAAGATTTTTCTTGAAGAGTCCTAATGAGGAGCTCTGTTTGACATAGATAGGTAGTCTGTTCCTGAGTATGGGAAGTCTCTGGGACAGGGATCTATCCCTCCAGCATGTTCTGTTTATTGTGTCGACCAAGGTTTAGGTCCCTAGAGTGTGTAGCTCGGAGGGATTGGGATTTCTTTAAGTGGAGCATGTCCAACAGCTCTGGGTTTGACATAGCTTTGTATGTTAGGCAGAGATCGCCCCTGAGTAGGCGATATGCGATGGAGTAAAGCTGTAGTTTTTTGAGACAGTCTGCATAGGGCATCTGTTTGAGGCCAGTAATCCTCTTTGTGAGGCATTTCTGTGTTTTTTCCAGTTGTAAATGTCTTGTGAGGTACATACCAAAAGGGGCATTGTACTCTATAATGGGTCTAATGAGTGATGAGTAGAGGGGAACAATGACCTCTTTTTTTCTGGATGAGAATCCTTTTGTGATGAGATGAGCTACGTAGAAGGATTTCCTGACCACTGTGGCGATGTGATTATCAAAGGAGAGACTACTGTCCACCTGTGTTCCAAGGTTTCTTATCACATTTTTGGCATTAAGTAGACTACCAGCTATGTGGTAGTTCATGGGTACAGAGTTTTTACCAAAGGGGATGACAATACACTTTTTGGCATTGAGCTTCAGGCCATGGCTTTGACACCAGGTATCTGTCTCAGTGAGGCCCTTTTGTAGTTTGTCCACATCGTTAGGAGTTTCGATTATGGCTCCTAGTTTGCAGTCATCTGCAAACTTCGTTAGCCAAAGACCTTCTTTGTT
The DNA here is from genome assembly GCF_019279795.1 of Protopterus annectens. Lineage (NCBI taxonomy): Eukaryota > Metazoa > Chordata > Ceratodontiformes > Protopteridae > Protopterus > Protopterus annectens. Next base: position 167,595,369 of record NC_056743.1, on the reverse strand, counting down.
GGCCTGCACTTCAGAGAAGTAGATACCAAACAGGAGAGGATCCAGGACTGAACCCTGTGGTACTCCACTTGTCACTGGTCTGATGTCGGATTTGGAATCCGCTACTTTCCCAGTGTGGGTTCTGTCCATGAGCCATTTGGCAACCCATCTTGTGACATAGGGATTTATATCTAGTTTAGTGAGCTTATGTATAATTCCAGAGTGGGGGATGGTGGTCAAAAGCCTTGGCGAGATCTAGATAAGCTGTGTGAACCATTTTACCCTCATCTATGGCTTTGGTGACTGCCTCGAAGTCAGTCAGGTTTAGGAGACATGATCTGCGTTTTACAAATCCAAACTGGGTAAGGTCCAGAGTTTGGAGATTACCGATGTCTTTGTTTATGAGTTCCACAATGATACATTCCATGGCCTTGCAGACCAGGCTTGTCAGGCTAATGGGGCGGTAGTTCCCGGGGTCCGTCATGGCTCCCCCTTTGTGGAGTGGGATAACCGCCGCGGTGCGCCATTCAGTGGGTACAAAGCCTGAGGTGAGGCTATGATTGAACATAGTACTTGGGTAGGGTGCCAGTTCATTCTGTAGTTCGTGTAGAACACAGCCTGGGATATTGTCAGGTCCCATGGATGCTGTGTTCTTGGCTTTGGAGAGTGTGTTTTTTACCTGTTCAGCCCTGATTATAAGAACTTTGCATTCTTCCAGTATAGAGATGGGCCCTCTAAGGGGTGAGAGGGGGGTAAAGTTAGCACTGAACCTATTTGCCAGGATGCTGGCAATATCAGTTGGGTCTGTATATTTAGTGCCGTTGTGCTGTAACTCAGAACAGATCTGAGTGTTCCCATTTAGATTCTTGACATAGCTATAGAATGCTTTGTGGTTCTCTTTAGAGTCAGTGGCAATTTTGTTTTCATAACTAACTTTGGAGGATTTTATGAGGGATCTCAGCTTCTTACTGAGGTTGACCAGGGAGTTCCTCCAGTCATGGGATATTACTCTTTTTTGCAACAGTTTCTTTCTTCTGTTATAGAGTTTGTTTATGGCAGAGGACCACCACATTGGCTTCCTTTTTTTAGAGGATAACATCTTGGTTCTATTAGGGATAGCATGATCCATGCACTCGTGTAAGTGCTTATAAAGTGCATTTGTGTAGGATTCGGCAGTCATACCTCTATTGTCCGTCTGCATGGGTGTCATGAAGTTTGCCACTTCTGTCTTAAGAAGTGTGAAGTTGGCTTTAGAGAAGTTTTTTGCAATGGTTTCCCTAATTGGGGGTGGGGGTGGGATGTGGATGTCTAGGCTGATTAGCTTGTGGTCGGATCTGACTAACGAGGAATTGACCTCTGGTGTGGAACACCGGTTTCGCATGTTTAGTACTTGCCAGAAATTCCTGCAGCTCCTTCAGTGTTGCTGTCGGCCTCTTGGCAGCCTACCTGACCAGTTTTTGTTTTGCCTTTTCATCAGTTTTGGAAGGATGTCCAGATCTTTGCAACGTCACTGTTGTCCCATATTTTCTCCACTTTTTGATGACGGTCTTTACTGTGTTCCATAGTATATCCATTGCTGGGGAAATTTTTTTGTACCCTTCTCCTGAGATCCCTTTGATGCTTTGTAAGCTCTCTGCGAACCTTGGCTTTTGTTGTAGTAGGCAACTGAGTAAATATCAGGAAAATCCTACTAGGACAGCAGAACTTTATTTGCGGTTAATCAGAGTTTCTTTAATTGATGGCAAGTGTGTACACAAGAAGACTGAATGCTGTAATTAAATCAAAAGATGCTTCAACAAAGTATTAGTTTAAGGGTGTGCACACTTACAGCGTAGAGTACATTTTTTATTTTTCCCCCCAACAGATTTGTTTGTTTTTTAATTGAATTGTACAGGTTATAGGTCACATTATAGGTCACATTAAAGTTGGGAAACGTTTTGAAATTATTTATTGTGGTCTCATTTTTTTATATCACAAAAACCTGGCATTTTAACAGGGGTGTGTAAACTTTTTATACCCACTGTATTGATAGACAGCTAGCATATCCTCATGGAACATACAATTGAATATCATAAAAGCTGTGAGAACTAGTCCAGTTTTCATTAAAGAGTACTAATTATGTTCTAAGTCTAACATAAGTAACAAACCTTTGGAGTTGGCTATAACATTCGTAATGAATACTACACCAAACTATACAGTTTTAGATGCAAAAAGGAGTTTTTTTTTGTTTGTTTTTTTACTTTTTATTTTGTTTGGTAAGGATGGCCCCTGAAATAGTTTTCTCATTCCTGAAAATCCCTACCATGGCATCATTAAAGACTGAACCCACAGTGCCTCACTACTTAAATTAATGCATAGATTACTGTATTTATGTGTTAAATGCATCAGTAGTTGTTTACTTCAGTAAAAGACAAGTTACCAATTAGTTTTTGCAGAATAAACATCTCACATTGAAAATTTTTAGTTTTGTTCATAGTGCTAAATGTGGAGCTGCTTCCATAGCTCCAGAGTGATGAAGGATGTCAGTACAGCTGGATGAATCAAACAGTCAAACATACCAAGCAGTACATTTGCCAAAACTGCAGGTGTCAAAAGTAGAAGTTTTGCATGGAGTTGCTCTAAATATGGGGCACTTGGCCTCTTTTCAACTTCTTCTGTTTAGATTTGTACTTGCCACACAGTTGCAGATCATTGGGTCAAAAAATAAATAAATAAAAAACAAAATAGGTATAAAAATGTCCCACATAACTGCTATATAATACTACTGTTCTGGGAACTGCATGTTGACCAAGTTGTGGTTATGGCTTTACAATTCTAGTAAGTAGTACTTCAAAATGTAGGCATCCCAAACAGTAACATTATATAGCCACAGTACACCAGTAGCAGACCTGCAGGGATTACCAGTACTGCACACCTGTGTTACACATGTAACATTTAAAATACTTATTTCCTGTTTTATAGTACTTCTGTATCAGTCATTCAGTTGCACCTGGTGCTGCAGTTCTGCATCTAATTCAGAAACATTTCTTACAGGCCTTGCTTGCACATACACATTCTTATCAGTATATATTCTGCTATGGTAACATAAGCATGTTACAGTCATGCAGTTATATCCAAGGTTGCCTTTCTGCTTTTCCATTCACAATATTTATATTTTATATTCCTTCTGCTCCATTGCATATGCTGTAGACCTGCTTTAACTTTGAGTGCAGTACATCCTTCATTTAGACTTTTCAACACTACATTTCATCATGTATATATGTTTACTGTTGAGGGAAAGGCAACAGATGAAGTGAGAAAAGATAAAAAAGAAAAGGCAAAGGTTATTATAAAGTATAAAAAATAAAAATGGACAAGGGAAGGAAAAAGATCTGACATGGTATGATATATATGCAGAGAAGAAAGCCAGACTATGCATTATAAAAAATGGAGCTCCAAAGGTATTTGAAGAAAAATGCAGACAAAGACAGGGATCTGGTAAATTTTACAGTACAAAGGTGCTAGGTTTAGTAAGGTTAAAATGAAACAAATTAAATTGAAGGATTTAGTGTGAAACTTCCAACACAGGCAATATTGCAATGTAGTGACTAGTGGGAACCCAAATGGAGGAGCAATACACGGAGCATATGTCACAGGATGTTCTGGTGCCTTCTTTAGGAGATCCACAAGAACATGCAGTTAGAATTGTACAGCAAGAGGAAGATGGTGAAAGAGTGGCAACTATGATTCAGGTAATATTGCAATGTAGTTGATCAGTGGTGCCCCAGATTGAGCAGCAACGGATGCATCTTAAGAATAAATGTCACCAGATGATATTCTGGAGCCTTTTGTAGAAGCCATGCATGAAAATCCATTTAGAATTGCACAGCAAGGCAAAGAGCAGGAAACAGATCAAAGAAGATGCTACTCATCCATAAGAAAATAATATAAAAGAAGACCTGCTTGATTGAATAGAGATGGCTAGATATGTTGATAGATGAAAAAATTTATTATAGGAAATGCAACCCAAAATGTTAGAAGACTGGTGAAATAGATGAACACTGTAATCAAAACTATTAAGAGAAATTCATGCTATATAACAGAAGTAAATATGATATTTTACTGTGCAGCTTAGCTTATAACAAATAGTGTTACCACAAAAACATAGAGTTATAAAGGAAGTGAATGGGAACAAGTAGAATGCCACCATGGATCCACCAGAGTAAACTGTAAACCAACTAAGACAAAGTAACATCATTGGAAGAATACAAAGTGGAAAGATCAAAGATCATCAATAGTTCTGAGATAGAAGTGATAAACTCCATTTACAGTATCAAAACTGATCAGGGCTTATCATACACTATTTTCAATAATAAACTGAAATATCAGCAAAAGAAGAAAGTGTAAATATAAATATAAAAAAAGAATAAAAATAAACAATTCATTGATGACCCAAAAAGGTTGTATCGAAATCTGGGAAACAAAACAAAAGCTATAGCAAAACCACTAAAAAGAAGAAATGGGTACATTTTGGAGAAGCATTTATGAAGATCCTGTTGAACATAAAGATGCTGAATGGAGAGAAAAATTAAAATAAACATTAAGAAGCACCATCATGGAATATGGAATGCTTGCAGCAGTATAAGATGGACCCTACATTGATGAGTTAGATTACAGCAACTATTAAACAGTGGTAAATCACTGTGCCACTAAGCCATGACAAAGGACAAGTTGTTATCTTAGGTATAAAAAGTCAAAGGTGGATTTTTCAGAGTGATTCTTTGTCACCACTGCTGTTATATCTTGCCCTTAACCCATTAAGCTGTTTACTTCATACATTAGTTTGTGGTCACAGTTTAACTTCCAGAAATTAACCTTGTTTAAAAACATCTACGATCTATTATTTGTTGATTTGAAGTTGTATAGTTTATCAAATGAGGATACAAAAATGCAAGTACAAATGTTTAAAATTTTCTCAAATGACTTAAGAATGACGTTTGTTTTTTGGGAAGAAAATAACCTGCAACAATAACATTGTATAAAGGAATTTGAATAGGAGGTAATGTATAAATAGATGGGAACAGATGAAAGTCAACAATAAAATATGAACAAAAAGAGAACAAAGCTTAGTAAGGAATACTTCAGAAAACTAAAGCTAATATTGAAAACTGCCTTGGCATCTGGGAATAAAGTCTAAGCTATAAATCAGTTTTCAATTTCTGATTTAACTTGCAGCTTTGGTGTGATTGGCTGGTCCAAACAGCATTGAATTAGTTGGACAAGAAAACAAGAAAAATGATTCATGCTTACCAAATCATATGTAAAAATCAAAGTTGTATATATGTTAGTCTGAAGGAGGTACACAGCCTGCTCGAACCTCACTACAGGTATAGGTCTGCAGTTGTGGGACTGCATACATATTTGCTGACCTCAACAGATCCAAGCATAGACTTCTCTTCATGCTTTAGAACTTTTACTAAGATGGCATATTTCCTTATTTTAGCCAAATCATTAAGGAGTGAGAATGGAAATCAAACCAAAAGCTGTTGAGAATCAGACAGCAACTGAAAGTGCCAAAAAAAAAAACAAAAGAAAGAATATAAAGATCAGAAGAGGGACAAAAATGAAAAAGTCCACAAATGACAAATATAGAAAACTCCAACAGCAATCACATATTGATAAATATTTGATGCAGGAATGGTTAAGGAGAAGTGACTTCTTACACCAAAAGATGAAAAGTTTATAATGGTGGGCCAAAATAATGGGCTACCTATTTGTTGGGTTACAGAGTCTGCTGAAATACACAAATGCAGGATTTGTAAAACAGAACTGGAAACCGTTACACAGTTTTGCACCTTTGTCCCTGATGTACAAAAGCAATCAGTAAATCACCCCCTATGTAAATCAAATGTGTGGGTCACATTCAGGTTGCATGGCTAAACTTATAAGGGCCCTAGCAGTCGTTGGCCTAGTATACACCTATGAATCTCTTGATGGGTGTGATAGTCATGGATTGAGGGTCTGTATAATGAAAGGCACAATAATGTGGCAAGACTGTTGTATTGGAGATCGCACAGGCACTGCAGTATAGAAGTAGCAGAGGAGAACTGGAAACGTGAACCACAAAGCATTATCTACAGTGATCAAGTTCCGATCATATGGGATCACCCAAAAACAACAGTTAAGAAAATAGATGCAAGAAAAACATTTATAATGGTCCAGCCCCCACATCGCTCTTATGTACATTAAGAAGACGTTGAGACTTGGGTGTTCGTTTAAATAGTTTGTTGTATACAAATACGTGAGGATAAATGGCAGGAACATTAAAGTTTAACTGTCTACGTACTTGAATGCTCACACTGGCTGCTCACTCAAAATGGCACTCTTGCTTGCATGTGCTCAGTACTTGTATGCATGTGCTGACTCACTGGAAAGCTTCTTAAAAGTATATCGCACACTGATCTACATCCTCCCTCTTTACTGAGCTGTCTCATATAAACAATAACATTTGATTAGGCATGCAATTATACAGACACTAATAAAGAAAATCAGTTATGTCCAGGTTGCCATGTATCTGGAAGTAGGTTTTGATATGTGACCTGATCTCGTAACATAATAGTTAGGACTAGGTTTAGCAATAGGGACAGACACTGGAAAATGTTTTGCTTGAGGAGTTCCAGGGATTTTCTCAGTAATGGGGATTGCTGACAGAATATTCTCTGGAAAAGAAACATTGCACAAGTCACTCTGAAAACCAGAGTCTTTGTTACAGGCAAAATGCTGTAACACTGGTTCGGACACTGGTAACAAATGCTTACAATTTCTTCTGAGTTCTGTCCTTGTGATTCCACAATGTACGATCTCTGCTCTTGACACAAACTTTTCACAAATCTGATGCGATTAAAACTTTTTGACATCTGCATCTTCACTGTCTCCCCTTTTTTTCAATGAACTGAGTGGTTTGCTGCCTTTATCATAGTAAGCCTTCTGGGACAAAAGGTTTTTCTGCTGTTGGGCTTTCACTGCTCTGTTGTTGTTGGTATACGGAACCAACAAATTACTGCTGATTGGTAGTGTGATTCTGGTTTGTTTCAACAAAATTCTCTGGGCAGCTGAACCAAGATGTTTATCACGAGGAATATTTCTGAGATTTAACAAGTTGAGAAAAACATTAGTATTGTCACATCTGGATTTCTCTAACAGCTGTTTTGCACTTTGAACTGCACGTTCTGCCAAGCTGTTTGACTGACTGAGGGTATTCAGGACTACTCGTAATATGAACAAAGTCCCATTCTTCTGCAAATTTCTTGAACTGCTGACATGTAAACTGTGCACCATTGTCAGAAATAGCTCTGTGTGGACGACCATGGCAGAAAAATGTCACTTCAACTTTGCAGTGACAGTATTGGAAGTTAGGTTGGGAAGTAGGTCACTCTCGAACCAATCTGAATAAAAGTCTGCGAACACCAAATAATGTTGATCATTCCATTCAAAGATATCCGAGGCTACTGTCGACCAAGATAGTTCAGGAGTCTAGCTTAACTGAAGTGGTTCTTTTTGTTGATGCGGCTTTGTACTATTACATACTGAACAAGTTGAAATCTCTAGCTCTAGCTCTAATACTAGACCTCTCCCCTTCGTTTAGTAGAATCAGTTCCTGGGTGGCACAAAGCAAGATCTGAATGTACTCTTGTTACAAGGATTTTGGAACAATCACTTTAGGACCTTTCACGATGATAGCATTGTCTGACAAAATCTCATCTCCATATGGAAAATAAGGTTGCACTTCTACTGGTAAACAAAATTGCTTTGAAGAGCATCCTCAGCAGATAGAGGTTTAGCTTCTGGAGAATTGGATCTAAAGCTATGCGAGTTCTGAGTTCATTAATTAACACGTGTAGAAGAAAAACTTCTCACTTCCATGACCTCAAAATCAAGTTGCTAATTGTTATGATGATAAGTTTGCATTTTGAGTAAATAAGATTGAAATTGTACTTTTGCAATTTGAGCATCATATAACTCAAAATAATGACTAGAGGTTGGTGGTCATTTTCACTCCAGATAGGTTGACCATAAATATAATCATGGAACTTTGAATATGCAAATACATTTTCCAAAAGCTCTTTCTCAATCTGGGCATATTGCGTCTCAGTTTGGGTAAGAGTTTTGGATGCACAGGCTACTGGTCTACCTTCTTGAAGAATGACTGCACCTAGACCAAACTTAGAAGTATCACAGGAAAGGGTCACTGGTTTGTGAACATCATAGTAGCTGAGAGTTGGCGGACTGGCAATTCTCTGTTTCAGGACATCAGATACTCTCTGGTGCTGTTTTGACCATGACCAAATTACATCTTTGCATGTCAGCTCTCTGTGTTGCTGAAAGTTGACTTAAATCTGGAATAAACTTGCCTAGGTAGTTGACCATGTCAGGAAAACGTTGTAGGGCTTGGACATTGTCTGGAACTGGCATCTCGAGAATTGCTCCTTGCTTGGAAGGATCTGGTCATAAGCCGGAACTAGTAAAACTATGACCAACATAAGTAACTTCTCGTAGCCTGAATTTGCACTTCTGAAGATTCAGCTTAAGATTCACTTCATATGCTGTTTCCAGAACTTCATTGAGGTTTCTGTCATGTTCAATTTCACCAGTGCCTCGCACTAGAATGTTGTTTACTATAATAGCACAGAGATAGCCGGAAAACATTTGCTCCATTGCAAGACTTCACTGGCAGAATTTATTCCAAATGGCATTCTTGGAAACCTGTATCTTCCAAAAGGCATACCGAATGTGGGGAACAAAGAAGAGTTTTGGTCAAGCAAAATTTGCTAAAATGAACTCTCTGCATCTAAAACAGAAAAAACAGTGGCATTTGGCATGAGGGCAGCAACCTCTTCGACTGTGTACATTGGATGTTGAGGTCTTTTTAAAGCTTTGTTCAGATCTCTTGGATCAGTATATATTCTGATATCATGTGAGCTTTTCTTATGAGATACCACCATGGAGGATACCCATTCAGAAGGTTCTTCTACTGGACAAATTATTCGTAGCTGCACCATTTTGCCTAGCTTAGCTTTAACTCTGCTCTACGTAGCTACTGGAACTTTTCATGCTGGTCTAACAGCTGGGCTGACCTCTGGGTCTAACTTCATAGAGTACACAACTGTTAGTTTGCCTAGTTTGTCTGCAGAAAATAGCATACTCAGAAGAAATAGTTTGGGCAAAATCTGAGCTGTTGTCATTCAGGCTTACATGGTGAACAACTTTATTAAATGAAAGCAGTCCCATTTTCAAATGGTCTCCGAGTCTAAATAATGACTGCACATGTCTCTTGACTATGAAAATTTACAAATCCTAGATACTCCCAGCAGAGTAACATGAAAGCACTACTGAGCCTTCGGTTTGAATCTCTTCACCACCATAAGAAACCAGCTTTGCACACTTTGCCAACTCTTCTGCAGCTTTTACTATAGCAAACGTTTCTGCTGACATAACATTGCACTTTGAGCTCTACAGGGCTCCCATTAATCCAAACTGTACAAAAGATCTCATTATTTGCCCATAAATGTACTGCAGTGACTTTCACCAAGCACAGACACACCAACATAAAAAGTAGGGTTGCAGGTTTTCAGTTGATCACCTTACCTCTTGGAATACCCTCTTTTAATAAAAGAATGTTCTTTATTTGATTTACAAAATCTTTTGAAATTATTCCACTTATTGCAAGAGTGACGCTGCTGACCAAAAGCTAAGCACTTTTCTTTTTTGGGGTTTGTGATTTCCACTACAATTACAACAGCTGACTATGAAGCTAGGTGGGGGCACATATTTTGACTTTGCTGACTCACCCTTATGCTTCACTGAGCATGCCCTGGAATTTGCTGGAAAGACTCGGGGGTTTCCCAGGGACTGTTACAGGAACTGCAGTAGCTGCTATGTGCTTGGGTCTGTTGCTTTTAACCACATGCTGCATACTATTAACATGAGCTTTATCAATGTGCCTTCTGCAGCTCTTCTCATTTGTCAGAATACTTGTGTGCTTTTCTGTAAGCTTGTATATCTGACAAATCTCAGTGGCTTTATTCAACATCAAATCGCTGTCTCAAAGCAAAATCTTTCTCATTGTGTCGTCATTAATACTACACACAAGCCTGTCTTTTATCAACTCATCTCTCAAATCAAATCTGCACGTTTTAGCGTTATTTCTCAAGTCAGTTATGCTACAAATGTTTCGCCAGGCTTTTGATCCCTTGTGTAAAATAAGTGTCTTTCCATTGTAACATTTGTTTGGGGGTTGCACATTTCTCTAAATTTACATTTTAAGTATTCTGCGTCTTCCTTTGTTTCAGCCGGTTCCACTATATGGTTGTCTTACCCCTCCCCTGCAAACATAGCAGGTGCATACACAAATGAATGCTCTCTCTCAGTGGCCTCTGAACCAGCTAAATTAAGCAGAATAAATGCTTTTTTTTTGTACATGCGTCTTTGTCAGAAAAAGCAGCCTGTATGGAAATATCATATTCCTGCTCAAACATTTTCCAATTTTCTGCAGTATTTTTATCAAACACAAGAGGTGTGGGTCTGTGAAACCCTTCTGCCATGCCCACAGATTATAGTAAAACACAATGAAAAATGACCCTTGTAATTATGTACAAACATTCACACACACCATGTACTTGTAATATTATTCAAATGCACAATAAGCACTTTAAAATACTGTACTCTGAGAAATATTCCTTGAAATAACTACTTTGTGAAATATTCTTTGAAATGACTGCACTTTGCAAAATAACTGCACTGTAATACTGCACACACTTGCAAACACTTTGTATACCTCGGGTATTTTGAATAGCTTTAGTTAATATGAAAATGTAGCACATAGAGAAAACAAGTCATTTTCCCTTTTTTGTACATTTTATGTGATTCAAATATTGTTTCAAACATTTTCATAATTATTTAGAACATTATCAGTACGTCACAGTTTCGACATTGTTTAATAAGAAATTTGTTTTGAGCATTCCGAGTGCTTTGTTTTGTATTTATAGCAAAATAAATCATTTAAACACGTTTTAGTACCTGGAATTTGTTTCTGACCTATTTGCGAGTTGTTTGAGAAGTAGGGATGATCCACTCCTGTATGTTCCTCCAACTTTAACTCATTGCTGTAACTCTAGATCCCATTCTGAAACCATGTTGCTCTTCTTATGTGCATTAAGAAGATGTTGAGGCTTGGATGTTTTAAGTACTTTATTGTATACAAATATGAATGGCTGCAGCATTGAACTTGACTATCTGACTACATATTTGCATGCTCTCACTCTGGCTACTTACTCAAAATGGCACTCTTGCTTGCACATGCTCAGTACTTATACGCATGTGCTGACTCACTGGAAAACTTCTTAAAGGTATATCACACACACCGATTTACATCACACTCCCAAAAGTATGTAAATCAATCTTGCTTATTGAGAGATACAAAAATACTAGAAGAACCATATGGAAGAAAGATATCTAGACAGTTCCAGTAATAGTAGGAGCAAGAAGACTAATAAAAATAATTTATATTCTTACTTAAATGTGCTACCAGTACACATAATCCTGTATGAACTGCAGAAGAAGGCAGTTCAGGGTGCATTGCTGGTATTGATAATGAGTACTGCTGCTTAATGTCAAAGACTGATGTGATACTAATTTCATTAACTCTGATCATACCCTGACTTGAGTGGGGTCTGTTCCATCACTGTATTAGAAACTCAAAACATTTGGAGAAATTAAAAGCAATGAGAGGTTTATATGGTATTATGCACTGGTTGCATATCTGGCACAGGATGCTAATTTACAAGATGTGGACATTATGGGTTGTTTTAGAATGTATTAGGCATTCATAACGACATCTTGTACATTATGTGAGTTACTGGTTAAAAGAATGATACATTTTCTTAGCTTGCCTACTGGAATGAAGTTAGTATTTCATCTGTGCCTCCAGTCACTTTAAGTTGGAAATGGACTTGAGCTGTTCGAGAGTCGGCTACATTGGAAGCATCTGAGTGCTAATGGCTGCTGTCCTTCACAGAAGAAGGGTTCAAGTTGAAAATTACTGCCAGTGACTCCCAGCACAGGCTAGAAGCAATGTACTTATTAGTGTTCAGCAAAAGGAGAGGGAGCTAGGATAATGAGATATAGACTGTTGTGTATACTGTTTCAGGTCATCCTCCTCCTCAGTACTTCCCAATACCCTGTAATCTACTGTCAGCACCATTGATAACACGAGCAGTATACGATTAGTCACAAACATGCATTCCCTTTAGGGGAAGTCCATGCCTAAGGGGACACAGTAAGAACATTCATATTCAACATCAGAATAGAAGCAGGACAGTTGCTGAGGATATGGAGGTGATGACAGTGAGGCCGGAGTATGATGAGATATGGTGGCAGTGAGCAGAGTAGAGTGGGGTAATATTCCATTTAGGATGTAAAAGCATAATTAGTGGAGAAAAATTTGCAACACCCTTAGACCAATGTGAGTTCAGCAAATCAACAACCTAGTGTAATGAATGCATAGTGGCACAGTGTTGCCAAGGGATATCAAATAACACTTGCTACAGCATTCAACTGAAGATTACATTCACAATCCTTGGTGAAGATAACTGGGTGATGTATACATTATTCCAATGTGCTGTAGACACCATGGCGTAAAGTTACCACCCTTGCTGCCATGTTGGAGTCCTATCCACTTGGCACATATCATGTATGATGTTCATCATATTTATCAGTGCTGCATTAGCTTTTGATGTATGGGTTATATTCTGCTATGGATTTGACAGCTGGCCAGCTTCCAAAGCTTAAGGGTACCTTCCATGTACCCAAACCGTTAGCTGAATCAGAGCTGAAGAAAGAGTGGTTTGGGTGCCAAGTGTTTCAGAGCTTTTCTGCTGCTGAAGAGCACTCCTGTTGTGGGCTTTTGAGAATTGATGGCTGGCTAATGATGTTCCATTGCTAAGCTAAGTTCCCTGGGGAGGAGAGCTTTCACATTTTATTTTATGATAAAGTGAACATTTTTCCTGTAAAAATTATATTTTTAAGCTAGGGGAAGGTGCTTTGTTAGACTGTCATTTAATTTTAAGTAACTTCTAAACAGGAGCGTTGATTTTTATTTTTGTAGAAAAGGTTGTTAAAACGTAAAGCCATTTTTCCTTGGTAAAACTGGTGGTGTTTAACTTTTTTGGTGGAAATATTTGCTTTTTTAATACATAAATGTTTTAACAAACTACTGCTGCCAGGCTTCTCTGGGAATCCAGCATCATTTCTGGCTTCTCCATGGAACAACTTACTGGTCCCTCAGTATTTCCTTTCTCCAGCCACAAAAACGATTTTATTGGGCTTAGCTCAGGGTTTTGGTTCAGGCTCTTGACCCTTCCAGTTCTGCAATTTCTGGTCAAAGAAAAATAAATTCTTCATTTTCTAAGGCTGTTTACGATTTTGAACTACAGTGCAATTGTGAAGTGACAACTTCTGCTTTCTCTCTTCAGATTTTGATTCTGAGAAAAGTGTAGCTTCTGACAGTCCATTTGAAGGATTCTCTTTTTCTGAAACAGTTTCCAGAATGATTCAGTTCTTTCATTTGAAATATGATGACATTCCACTGTTTAAGAAATATTATGAGCTACTGCAAATGGAAGTTTCAGAATGTACACAAGTTCCTCCTGCTCTTCCAGCACTGGAGGATGCATGTATTGCAGCCTGTAAGTTGCCTCTGACAGCCAGTCTGCTACCCACAAGTATGCAGATAGATTGTATAAAGTTCCTTAGTCTTAGAAGTTGTTATATTCTAACAGCAGATCAGACCCAGCAGTTCCTTCTGTAGTAAACCTAGCTGCGTCTAATGCTAATCCCTTCCATTCTGACAAGGACAGGAAAGCTTCTGATAAATTATAGGGAAAACATATATTCTTTTGCAGCACTTATTTTTAGACTTCCCACTTGTCAAGCACGTATGTTAAAGTTTATATTTGCCTCTTTTAAGAACATGAGGAAAAACATTGTGGCCACTCTTCTCTCAAGTGAGGAAAAAACATCTTTGTGTAAAGTTACTGCTTTTCTGTCTCAAGTGGCTACTCACTGTTTGAATGTGCTTATGATTTCCCGGATGCCACTTCCAGGGCTGCTGCCACTGGGACTGTTATGAGGAAGTTTGATTGGTTGCATATTCAAAATTTTCCTGAGGATGTTAAAACTGAAATATTGAATTCTCCTTTTGGCAGAGAAATAGTTTTTGCATCATCTGCTGCAGAGGTCCTTAAAAACTTTGAGACACGCAAGCTGATTCAGGGAATTTGTCATATTTTTTTGCCTTCCTTCTCCAAGTTTGTCAAGGGGTTTAATGATTTCTCTAACTTTTTACAAAAATCAAAATAAGCAGACATAGGAAGCTGCTGGTAAGCTGACCTTTAAAAAACAATGTTAGGGGTTCCAAGAAGAAAGAAGGAACTGCCCCCCCCCCCCAAGAATAAGACAATCTAACAAGTCTGAATGACTGTCTTCAATATTGATTTCACTTTCTCACACTAACAAGCCTTGTACTCCTTCCAAATTTGTGAACCTCCATTTCTCTGTTTGACAACAGATGTTTCAGACAAATGGGATCTGAAAGTGATGCTGATATAGATGGCAGTGAGAGTATCGCCAGGTCAAACTTCTCTTTTTCCTGCTGCCATTCAGCATCTGCTAACACAGGGTTGGGGTTGATTGAGGTGGTCCCTCCTCCTCAGATAGAACAAGGATTTTATTCAAGAATGTTTCTGGTGCCAGGGAAAAAAGCTTCATGGAGACCTGGATCTTTCCTTTTTAATTAATTTTGCAGTATTGCTCAAATTTACAATTTATCCCTTCACAACCTTATAACCTCTCATTTCCCATTTATAATTTTTCTCTTGCTTCCTCCAGATTTTTTTGTTGGTGGCATCCAAGCAATAACTTCATTTTGTGCATATAAAGGGATTTATTAGCTACTTTCCAAAGTTTCTTTTTTCACAGTTCAAGAGCTTTAATTGAATTGGTGTTCAGTGGGCAGCCATCTTAGAAGGTCAATCCAGTTTCATCAGTGATAGTATACTTGTCACTTGTCATGCTTAGTGGGACAGAAAGGTCATCCTTCTTGCCATTGTCAGCAAGACTACTGCATCTGTCATGTAATGTGGGGCTAGTCTACAGGCATATTTAGAGTGTATTACAGGGTAGATGAATCTATGTTTGCATGGGTCTAATGTGATAATCTGCAATAAAACATACTGTAGTATAGATAATCCAGGTAAGAGAGATTTTTTTTAAGACTATTTTAGTGAGGACAGAGGAGGAAAAAATGTGGGATGATTACTTCCCTAGGATGAACATTGGGCAGGGACAGCGAGTTGTAGAACCATATGATATACTGTCCTCTCTCACCTTCATTCTTACTGGTTTGGTTCAGAGCCAATCCTCGCTCCGACTCTGCTGAATACACTAGCTCAAAGTCTTTCACTTGGCTCATGGCCAAATAGGTATCCCATCATGCAGTGGTGTAATTCCTCAGATCTCATTTGCCACTTCATGAGTTCAGATGCTGTCTCCTTGGCCGTGGCTAGCTTTCTTTAAAGCTTTATATTTTTTTCTTGTATTTAGCTATAATATACATAGTTAGTCTAACTTGAGTAATTTAGATAGTTTTTCTTCTGTAGTTTGCGTGTGCAATTTAATCTTGCTACTGTGTTGTTGCTTGCTGGCCGTCGTTTAGTGACAAGGCTGTTTCTCCCTTTTTCCTGTCAACTTTTTTTCTGTAGAATAGTTGGTTAGTGTGTGTATTCCCTTGTCTGTATATATTAGCTCATTTTAGTTAGAGAGCCAAGTGCCCGCTTAACTTAAAGGTTTGTCCTGTGTGCCTTGTTGTAGCTCTACTAGGTCCGTTTAAGTTAGAGGACCTAGTGTCCATTTAACTTGGAGGGCAGAGCTGTTCCTTTTGTTCCTTTATTCTTCAATAGATGTGCTGTGTTGTTAGTGTGTAACTAGAATATTTAAATATTGTGTGTTAGTTTTTCTATAGAGGTGTGGTTAGTGTTTACTTCTTTGTTAGTATTAATAGTTGTGTTTCCTTCTTATAATGTCTAAGGAAAGTGAAGAGAGGAAAGCTAAGCCATCAGGCTTTAAAAAGTGCCAGAAATGTTCACAAAAATGCCAATCACTGATGGGCATAATTGTGTTTATTGTTGGGGGCCATTCACCTCCAAGAGACATGCACATTTTGTCATTCTTTTAGCTTCCATGTCTTACAGGAAAGAAAGAACAAGCTAATTCTCAAAGAACTCCTTTAACCTGGTTTTGATGAAGCTTTACAGAGGACATCTCCTTCAAATAAGTCCCCTAAAGGTGACAAGTCCACGAAAAGACCATCTTCCTCGGCTCATTCAGAGCCACCTCAGAGAGATCATTGATTTGGACAAATTAAGTCCTTCAGCTCCAATGCCTTTGGAACCAAAAGAGACTACTTTTTGGAGCTAGTCCGCTGAACTAGTACCGGTCTCCCCTACCTTGAGATCTCCCATATTGGAGAGATCTCCCTTACCAACCCTCTCCTTCAGGTCCTGTAGGAGCTTGTAAGAAGATGACGTGGACAGGGTGGTGAGCAGAATTTTTGAAGTCGCCAATGCTGGCTAAATTGTTTTTGGCTCCGACCCAACCGGTTTCGGAGCCATCCAAGACTGTTACATCCATGACCATTCCTCCTCTGAGCCAAGCTGGATATTCGGAGCCAGAATGCCAGATACCACTTGCTGTAGACTCTTCGGTTCTGAGACCACTCCAGGAGATTTCTGAACCGATCCTTGCTCTGACACTCTTGGTGCCGTCCAGAGTGTCTAGGAGCCAAAGCTTTCCAGCCAGCTTGGGGGGGACACTCAGACCAGAGTTTCTTCGGTTCTGAGTTTACGTCTTGGAGCTTTGGCTCAGCCGAGTTCTGCTCCTACATCAGCCTTGGAGCTGGTCTCCGTGGAGCCGGGGATTCCTTCTGTTTCCTCAGAACCAGAGGTGTCCTTAGAGCCAGAGGATCTGCCTTTGAGCTGATGTGGAGTGTGCTGTCCCCACCTACAGCTCTACAAATGGATACTGGTATTCTTACCCCTCCCAAGGCACCGGCTTCTGTCTCGGCACCACCCCATCTACAGGACAGCAGAGATTCAGAGCCTCAGGGAGCCCCACTGGGTGAGCCCCACTCTTCCAAGACCCCCCCCCCAGAATATCCTGAGGAGGCTTTCCGAAAGAGAACATGCAAGAGGAAGCATATAGACTCCCCTGACAAGTCCATCACCTCTGAAACTGACCTCGAGGAGTCCGAAGGGTCCCCATGGTCATCCTTTGAAGATATCTCCTTTGCAGATATCTTAGAAATCCTGAAACAGAGAGGCGGCTGGAAAACCATCAACCCTTCTGATGAAGAGTCAGTGTACCTGAAGGCTTTTGGATCTGAATCTTCAGCCTCCTGGGTGTTTCCGCCTTTTGATGAGCTATTGGACTTGGTTAGTCAAAAGGCATGGGAGTCACCAGACACTATGGAACCAGTCCCTCGGAGGCCAAATAAGTTATCAGCCCCATCTGAAAAGGATTTTCTCACAAAAGGCATTCCTGTAGATGCAATGGTGGTGGCAGCAGCCACCAAGAAGGAACTTTCTGAAACATCCTCATCTGTTCATCCACTGAATAAGGACTCTCGAACAATGGACAGATGTGGGAAGCATATTTTTTTATCAGCGACTTTTACCCTCAGATCGCTGAACTACCTTACGCACTTTGATACTACAAAGATATCTCCTGAAGGAGTTAGGAGATACTCTCCAGGGTTCATTAGCTGTAGGGGTTTCAGAAAAAGTAACTTCTCAGCTATCTACCTTAAATTCCATCATTATTTCCTCCATGAGACTGATATCCTGTGCAGTGAATGGAACGAGCAGAGCAGCGAGTTCAGGAGCTTCCTTGAGAAGACACTCCTGGATGCGGTTGTGTAACTTTGTGGAGCCTTTCAAGTCTACCTTTGTCAACATCCCTTTTGATGGTTCCTCATTATTTGGACCCAAAGTCAAGGGCACACTTACCAGATGCGAGCAGGAAGGGAAAACTCTGTCACTGGAGTAAGTTTTTCCATACCTTCAAGACCTTAGCCAAATGGTCAGAAGAGTGGGAAAATGTGGTTCAAAAGATCCCAGGGAGTTTTTCAGGAAGCACGAGGTTAAACCTTCTCCAGGGGCAGAGGGGAAGGCAATAATGGTAGACTTCCTCGAGTCAGAGGGGATCTGCAAAACCAGGTTGACCGTGATTCCTATGGCGGCCGGCCCTACCAGTGCTTCTGAAAGGAGGCCCATCTGCTCTACTCTGGAGGCAGTTGGGGGAGGGGTTAACTTTGCACCCAGAAGCTTGGTGAGATATCGCAAGAGACAAGTGGGTACACCGGAGGTTATTTTATTCCCTTTTGCTATCCTGTCCCACAGATCAGAAGAATCCCAGATTATGTTCATCATGTTTCACTGTTGCAGTCATCACTGTAGGGTTCTCCCTGCCAGCAGGCAGCCCTCGGTCGGCCAGAATCCCAAAGTCTGGGTCCGACGTCGGCTATGAACTCACCCTCCCTGACGTCAGTGTGCCAGGGGTACAAAGCTCCCAACCGACGCCATGTTCTCCAGTCTTTCTTGCCGCGTGGTGGAAGCAGTTCGCAAGTGCCGTTCGGCTGACTCCTGTTATTTTTGTTGCTTCATACCGAAGACCTTCTTCTTTTCAAAGCTAAGTAACCCGTTGGGGAAACTTTTTTCTTGCTCCAGACCGATGTCAGAAAAAGTTAATAATTGTATTTCATGTGGGAAGCAAATACCTCATAAGGATTTTCACTCTTACTGTATTCCTTGTCTAGGCCCTGACCACGACGTAGCTAGTTGTCGGTTTTGTGCTAGATTTAATCAACGTACTATTAAACGGAGATACGATTTTGCCTTTCATTACTTTGGGAGGCAATTTAATTATAACATGTCGTCGGACACGCTTCCGACTACCGGAGTTCATAAAAGGCTCAAGGATAAGGATAGGCCTCCGAGGTCAAAATCAGATGACAGTTTGCAATCAGAGCCAGCTGCCGGTCTGGCCATCATCAATGAGGTGCTTTCACAGCCCCTGTCGTCAGCCACTACAGAGCCGCTTGCTGATACGGACTCCCATGAGGAGCCAACTAGGCCTTCGGATAATGCTCCCTCGGATGGGTCCGGAGCTGCTGTGCAGGTACCGGCTTCCGAGGGGGTTTTCAGGCCTACTCAGCTTCAGGTAAAGGCAAAGACAAAGACTCCTTCTAAAACAAAGACTCAAGCCCAGGCCTCCTCTGATCCGGGACCTAAATCTCAAAAACAAATGCTTAAAATGGCGGAGGACCTGCTAACTATGATTAAGGGTTCCCATCCCCCTCCAGACAAAAGGCCAAGACAAGAATTGGATTATGAATCCTCTGATCAGGTATCTATCTCTTCAGTGTCTTCCTCTGAACAGGATTATACTTTCCCTCCTTGTAAGGATTCTGATGCTGAGGAATCCATTCCTTCAGCTTCTCCTCCTGAAGATTACTCTTTTGGGGAAACTTTACATGACATGAGGGAACATTTTCATTGGGAAGGACAGGGGTGTTCTGAATCTAAGAGAAGGCGTAGGGATTTCCTTCTTCTTCCCCAACACAGACCCCTGGCTATTCCTCCTATTTTGGATATTGTGGATGATGTCTTTTCTGAGTCTAATTTAACCCCCGACTCCTTTCCTCCGGCCCCTGCTAAGCCTGATAGATATTACAGAGTCCCTGACTCTCACCAGTTTCTATTTAAAAATCCTACTGCTGATCCAGAAACTATTTCTCAGGGTCCTAAGGGTGTTAAGGCCGTCACTGCTAAGAACCCTATTCCATCAGATAAGGATTCTAGAGGTTTGGAGAGATGGGGCAAAAAAAGTGTACACTTCTGCTACTTTATCTATTAGGGCTTTGAATTGTCAGTTTCATATGTTGAAATATCAGCAATACCTTTTGTCTGTTAAGAAAGAAAAACTGTGTACCATTTCTGCATGTGCAGACAATAGGGAATTACAAAATTTGATGCATGCTACTGTGCAGGTGGGGAAACATACCTTACACTGTCATTTTGATCCTTTGGAGGCCTCTTGCAGTGCGGCAGCCACTGGCACGGTCATTAGAAGGCATGTTTGGTTAAAGGAACAAAGTTTGCCTGATCAAGTAAAAGCAAAATACTGGATGCTCCTGTTCAACATAATGTTTTGTTTGGGTCTAAGGCTGAAGAGGTTATAAAGAAAATGGAGGATAAGGCAAAATCCATGCAAACGGTTAAGGATTTCTTACAAGTTCAGCCTCCTAGATTTAGCAGAAATTGGCCAGCTAAAAATTGATCCTTTCCCAGCTCGGATAGGCCTCAGAGGGGTAGATATAGGCACCCCAGAGGGAGGGCCCAAGCACAGACCTCTTATAGACCTAGACAGTGGAGTGCTTCCACCCCCAGGGGTGGAGAAGACAGGTCTCAACCTTATAGGAAATGGGCTCAATGACTCCCCCTGCATGGCTCCAGGAACCTCTCTCCTGGAAGCTCCTCTGGGAAGAAAACTTTCTCTTTTTCACCGAAATTGGACTTGCATAACTCAAGACAAGTGGGTTTTGGATGTAGTTTTAAGAGGTTACAAATTCCACTTTCACACCTTACCAAAACCAAACAGATGGCCAGACCTACCAAAAACTCAATGGGCAGAGGCATTAAAACAAGTGAGGTCCCTCATGGTTATGAGGGCATAAAACTGGTTCCAAATTCAGAGACGGGACAAGGCTTTTATTCAAGACTCTTTCTAGTTCCCAGAAAGCAAAATACTTGGAGACCCATCCTGGATCTGTCAGTCTTAAATACTTTCCTGGAGATACCAAAGTTCAAGATGCTTACTCTGCAGCAGCTCCTGCCAATGTTGAGCAAAAATGCATGGATGGTGACATTGGACTTAAAGGAGGCTTACCTACACATTCCTATCAGACAGGAGTGCAGAAGATACCTCAGGTTCAAGGCAGGCTCGAAACATTACCAATTCTCTGCGCTGCCCTTTGGCTTGTCTACTGCTCCCAGAGTCTTTACCAAGTGCCTGGCGCCAGTAGTAGCTTACTGCAGACTCAAGGGAATTCATATTTACCCTTATCTGGACGACTGCCTTATTCAAGCAGAAAGCAAGGACAATCTTACTCCAGCACCTGGAATTTGTTCAGAATCTACTCAAGTACCTGGGATTCACTGTGAATGTAAAAAAGTCAAATTTGGCACCCACTCAACAGATAACTTTCCTGGGTGCTCTTTTAAACACTACAACCCAGATGGCATTCCTGACACCAGAAAAACAACTACAGCTAGCTTCAACTTTCAAAAGCCTGGCGTTAATGTCTCAGCTAACTGCAAGGAAATTCCTGCAGGCTTTGGGTTACATGGCTTCCTGCATCCTACTCTTACCATATGCAAGACTGCATATGAGGAAAATACAATGGTACCTAAAAAGCGTATGGTCCCAGCATTGTCACAGTCTGGAAACAGTGATTGCTGTCTTGCCTTGCCTGCAAAAGGAATTTCATTGGTGGGCCACGGCATTTCTTCAAAACAAAGGGAAAGCCTTCAGTCTACCTCCAGCCTACCAAGTGATAACCACTGACGCCTCGGATTATGCATGGGGAGCCCACTTGCAGGGGAAAGGCCTGCAAGGGTTTTGGACAGAGGATCAGAAGCATCTACATATCAATTTAAAAGAGATGTTGATTGTACAGAATGCCCTCTTGGCTTTCAGGGATCTTTTACAGCCAGGGCAGCTACTGATATGGACAGACAATACCACAGTTATGTGGTACATAAACAAGCAAGGGGGTTCACACTCCTACCCCCTTTGCAGACTAGCCATGACTCTATGGAACACAGCACTAGCTTGCAAAGTGGATCTACAAGCTCAATTCCTGCCAGGGAAACAAAACACTCTGGCTGACAGCCTGAGCAGGAACCTGTCAGACCCACACGAGTGGATACTAGACACCCAAATATTCAAGATGATTACAGAAGCCTGGGGCTGGCCGGACATAGATCTATTTGCATCTCCCCACAACTGTCGGTTACAGACTTTTTGCACAAGGACATATCACAAGCTAGCATGGAAAGTGGATGCTCTCTCATTCAGTTGGAGGAACCTCTCGGTGTATGCCTTCCCACCACTACATCTTCTACCAAGGGTGTTATTAAAAATAAAACGGGACAAACCAAAGCTGATCTTACTAGCCCTGAATTGGCCTCAACAATTTTGGTACTCAACACTGATAAATCTATCCCAGGAACCTCCTTGGATTCTACCTCAGATTCCATATCTTTTGTCTCAACATCAGGGCCAGGTCCTGCACTCCCATATCAAAACTCTCAGCCTGGCAGCCTGCGTATTCAGGGTCTATAATTAATCCTACCCTTTCCAAACAGGTTATGGATGTCATCTTAGAAGCCAGAAGGCCTAGCACTAGGAAATCTTATGCAGGTAAATGGAAGAGATTTTGCACCTGGATGCATGTTCAGGAATCGGATTCTCACATTCCAAATATTCCATTGATTTTACATTACCTAACAGATATGTTGCATAAGGGTTTATCTTTTTCTTCCATAAAAATACATGCCTCAGCTATCTCTGCGCATTATAATACAGATCCTCCAATTTTTTCACATCCACTTCTGAAACAATATCTCAGAGGAGCAAAGAATTTAAGGCCCCCTAGGACTCCACCCATTCCTGCCTGGGACCTCAATTATGTCCTGGAAAAGCTTACTCTGCCACCTTTTGAGCCTGCTGCCACATCCGATATAAAGTATTTATCATGGAAGACTGTTATCCTACTGGCTTTAACTTCAGCCAGGAGAGTCTCGGAGTTACAAGGGCTCATGGCTGTAGAACCTTACATTATTTTTCATCAAGACAGGGTTTCTTTGAGGACTAACCCTACTTTCATGCCTAAAGTGGTTTCTAAAGTGGCTTTAAACCAAACTATTCACCTGCCAACTTTTTTCCCTAATCCACAAAATAAGGGGGAGAGGATCTTGCATTCTTTGGACATACACAGACAGCTTCACTTTTACCTGGACAGAACCAAGGATATCAGGAAAACAGAACAACTGTTTGTATCTTATGCAGCAAATTCCCAAGGCAAAGCTATTTCAAAACAGACCATTTCTAAATGGATTGCTCATGGAATCAGATTTTGTTACTCTCATCATGGAAAGCAAATCCCTGGAAAAAATTAGGACTCACTCTACCAGAGCTGCTGCTACTTCAGCTGCCTTTCTCAGGGGAGTCCCCTACCAAAGATATTTTGGAAGCTGCAACTTGGAGTTCAGTGCATACTTTCTCTAAGCACTATAATCTCCCTCTTTACTCTAAGTCTAGGGCAGGCTTTGCTTCTGCAGTCTTGCAGGGCCTTCTAGCCGCCCCTTCTACTCTATAACCACCACCCTTTATCTCAGCTTTGGGATTCAACCCTACAGTGATGACTGCAACAGTGAAACACGATGAACATAGTACAGTTGTATACACTTACCATAAATGTAGATGTTCGAGTGTCTTCACTGTTGCAGTCTGGGTTACCCTCCCTCCTGCCCCTCTTATACTTTTATTGGTGTGGTTCCCTGCTTCACCCTTCTTCTGAGGTGTATTTGCTACAGGGTATGGGGTTTGTTGTATGTTACATTTTTGTTTTACTTTTAGCCATTACTTTTGGGCACCTGACATCTGGGGCAAGAAAAACTGGAGAACATGGTGTCGGTTGGGAGCTTTGTACCTCTGGTGCACTGACTTCAGGAAGGGTGAGTACACAGCCGACACCGGACCCAGACTTTTGGATTCTGGCCGACCGAGGGCTGCCTGCCGGCAGGAAGAACCCTACAGTGATGACTGCAACAGTGAAGACACTCGAAGATCTACATTTATGGTAAGTGTACACAACTGTACTTTCTATCCAGTCAAAGGGAGCAAGCAACTGTTGAAATTCAGAAGTTGCTAGACAAGAGAGTCATCTAAAAAGTCCCCGCAGACCAAATGGGATTTGGAAATTACTCAAGATTCTTTTTAGTGCCAAAAAGAACAGGGGACTGTAGACCCATATTGGGATCTCAGCAAACTAAATGAGTCCGTGAAGAAGTCCAAGTTCTGAATGGTGACACTGCATTCAGTTCTTCCCTTTTTAGGGAAAGACGATTGGATGTGCTCAGTAGACCTCCAAGATGCGTACTACAACATAAAAATGGAAAGAGCATCAAGGAGTCATTTACGCTTCTGGGTGGGAGTCAGTCATCATCAGTGTCGAGTTCTGCCCTTTGGTCTCACTACAGCCCCCAGAGTGTTCAAATGCATGGCAGTAGTCACAGCTCACTTGAGATGTCTAGGATTCCAAGTGTTTCCGTACCTGGGCGACTGGCTCCTAACTGCCACCACCAAGCATCTACTTCAACAGGCGAGAGACACTACACTTACAAACCTGTTCTCAGTTAGGCATAACAGTGAATTTACAAAAATCTGCC
The DNA here is from genome assembly GCF_019279795.1 of Protopterus annectens. Lineage (NCBI taxonomy): Eukaryota > Metazoa > Chordata > Ceratodontiformes > Protopteridae > Protopterus > Protopterus annectens. The sequence goes on along the minus strand of NC_056743.1, from coordinate 167,570,788 downwards.
TTGTTGCCTTGTCAACATATTACATTCATAGGTGCAGATCTCAACACCATTTCCATGATGGCACGTCTGCCTCCTGACAGTTTCTATTCTCAGACAGCAAATAGCCGACCTTCTACCCAGAAATAAAGTGAAAGCAAAACAATTTTGAAAGTCCTAGGAACCATGGCATCATCCATCACCCTAGTTCCTCTAGCCAGAATGCATATGAGAATTCTTCAATGGCTCCATTTTGCTCATTGGTCATTACAAGAGCTTTCCATGTCTCACCAAATCAGAATTACAGAGTCATGCAAGAGAGATCTTCTTTGGTGGCTTTTGTCTGACCACATGACCTTCGGGCAATCTTTTGTGCCACACAAACCTCTAGCTACAGTGACCAGATTATATCTAAGAAGAACAGTCCAAGGCACATGGCAAGAACACGAGGCCCATTTGCACATCAGTGTTATAGAGATGAGAGCAGTGCTTCTAGCATTGCAAGCACTCCAGGACTCCCTTCCATGATTGCAGTCCAGTCAGACAACATGTCGGTAGTCTGGTACATAAACAACGAGGAACCAAATCATACCCCCTTGTCGAGAAGCAGTGAGAGTATGGCAATGGGCAATCTCTTCCCAACATTTTCTGGTAGCAACGCATGTCCTGGGGAAATCCAGCATGATAGGGGACAAATTCAGCAAGGCGATATTAATGCCTCACGAGTGGTCTCTAAACCAAAACATAGCTGAGAAGATTTTCCGAAAATGGGGCCAGCCTTGCTGTGATCTTTTTGCCACTCCCATGAATACCAAATGCAGCAGCTACTTTTCCTTAATTTCCCCTATGGGAGAGACGCCGAGAGACATATTTAATCACGATTGGCCCTCAGGACTTCTGTATGCCTTTCCCCCCTTTCCCCTGATACCCAAAGTCATTCAAAAAGCAAAATACTTGAGAATCAGTCTGATTCTCATTGCTCCATATTGGCCTCATCAGATTTGGTTCCCCTGTCTCTGGCCAACCTACAGGAGAAACCATGGGTTCTAGACCCAGTTCCAGACCTTCTGATCCATATGTCAGGAATGTTTCATCCTGCTCTCCAAATCCTCAATTTGACAGCTTGGCTGCTCCACTTCCAAACTTAGTCAGGCTTCAAGACATCACACCAGCTGTAAAAGACGTTTTGGTTTCTTCTCTCAAGGCTTCTACCAGGAAATTATGTTCTAGTAAATGGAAGAGGTTCTCCTACTAAGCAAAAATAAGAAATATCGATCCCTTTTCTACCCCAATTAGTTCAATTGTAGAATTTCTTGCAGAACTTTTCCAGCAAGGTTCCGCAGCAGCAACAATTAGAGTTCAGTTAGCTGCAATTTCTAATTTACACATTGGTGAATACACTCCGAACCTGATGTCACACAAATTGTCTAAAGCATTTTTAAAAGGCACTTGCTTATTGAGACCTCCCATAAAAGAACCTCTTCCACCATGGGATCTGAATTTTGTCCTGATGCACCTGAACTTGCCTCTCTTTGAATCCTTATCTTGATCTCAAATTTTTCTTTTGGAAAACTGTCTTTCTAATAGCCTTTACATTTGCAAGAAGAGTCTCGGAGTTGCAAGCTCCATCGGTCAAGCCGCCATACTTTATTTTCTGTAGGGATAGAGTATCTCTACAAACTAATCCATCCTTTGTGCCAAAAGTTTGCTCCCAAACCAATCTGAATCAATCAATTGAGCTCCCAGTGTTTTTTCCTAATCATAGCAACAAGGCAGATTACAAACTTCACTAATTGGATGTGTATAGGCAACTTAGGTTTTATCTGCATGGAACTAGATTTCAGGAAAACAGATCAATTGTTCATCTCCTTTTCATTAGCAAAAAAGGGCATGCCAGTTTCAAAAGTTAGACTTTTTCAAATTGGCTCTCAAATTGCAGTACCTTTATATACACCTCAGATAACAGGAAGTTACAATTCATAGTTAAAGGCCACTCCACTAGAGCTTTAGCAGCATCCTCTGCTTACCTAGCCAGATTTTGTCTTGGCTCATTTACTGTATGCAGAGTTGTGATGTGGCATTCTTTTCTTACCCCATGTGCAAAATGAGAAAAGGAGTTGAGGAGGGATGGATGGATTCTTTAGAGTAATTTATGCAGAGGTTATGTAATTCACACAGACCTAGACTTCTTTTACTACAGAAAAATGTATGTCAATTGACATTCTGTTATTCTGACAATGTTACAAGTTAATAATGGTAATGTTTTAAGAGTGTTCATGATTGTCATTATTTCTATATTTGTCTGTGATTCTTTTGAGATTTGTCCCCGCTTGAGAGCTGTGGTGTAGAGTAAAAGCACATTTTTAACACAACACAATTCCTGTTATAAGAGAGCAGTTTGTCTTTATTTTTGGGCCTTTGCCTCATCCCCATTATTTTAGACTTTGTCTAGATTTCTTTTGCTAAGAGGTTGAGAAGTATGCAGTAGTCAGGTAATATACAGAAGAACAATAAAAGTTGTTTTTGTACTCCTTCCAAATTCTGCCACATTACGCCAGTCAGGATAAAGGCTGTCCCTTTTAATTCCTCCTATTGTGTGTTTATTTTGTATTTTTATATTTTATTTATTTATATTTTTTGAAAAAAGGTGGTGAATTACTTTACGTGTAGATAATGACAATCATTAGTTTTACACTTCAGAAAATTTATATAATTTTTTTTCTCATTGTGTCTCAAGTTAATAGTAGTAATATTTTTGGTGTCCCTGACTGTCCCTAGTTATTTCTGGTGACTGGCTGACAAGTTTTGTGGAATAGTTGACAAATAATACTGAATAATGAGAGGACACTGTTAGACTTATATAGACTTCATTTACTTTAGAAGATGTTTATTAATTCACTTTTATTATTCTGTTAGTGTCTCAAGTTAATAGTAGTAATATTTTAAGTGTCCCTGATTGGACTGCTCCGTGATTATTTCTGGATTTTTCTCCAATGTGTTGAGCTATGGATGGTGACTGCTTCTGATTATAGAAAGCAAAGCTGAAAGTTAATATAGGTATTGCTGTGGGGTGGTACACACGTGCGTGAACACACACCCATATGTAAAAAGATGCACATACTGTATACAGGCACACATATATATTCAGATGCATACACATGCATGCAGCTACTGTAAAAAAAACAGCATTTCAGAGTGCTTTTCTTGTCAAAGTTTGCTATTGTGCTTATTTTCCACCTCAACCCCATAGCTGACCTTAGGCATAGGCCAACTAGGTGGCCACCTAGGGCGCTGCTCTAGTAGGGGTGCTTTTCCAACATTTATTTGGTGTAGGTAGACCAGAATGGGTGGTGTGGTGGGGGTCACCGTGGAGCCCTTTTGCCTAGGGCACTAGTTGACCTAAGGCCACTCCTGGTTGGACCCCTACAGAAAGGTCTATTTAAAACTATTATCAAGAGTGCATGTGTACTAACTAAACTGCCTTAGAGGTTTCAGTCTGGTATTGTGTAGCTTCAATGTCATGCTTCCAGGCAGGTAAAACTGTAGAGTCAAATTCATAGGAATGCTGAGCTGTAAGCTCTTTGGTTAGACTTGCAGTCTTAAATGTGCTTTGTACCAGAGTCCTGAATACTCTTATCTGAAAGTTTGGTAATACACTCAGAGGCAGATAGAGGTGTAGCCTTTGACTTTAGCTCATGCACTTCCAGTCTGACATTTTGTAGTGTACTTGGGCTTTCATTGTGGGTGTTGTGAACTGAACTTCTGCTAAGTAAAGTAATGGCCTAAGATGCTTCTTTAGTGAGTTTGAGATGGTAGTACATAAGGAAACTTTTTTAACCAGACAAATGCATTTTTACAGTTGTAACGTGCTGGGATTACAATGCCTTATTTTCAAGCTGCTGAAGCTGTGGGGTTGAACATGCATACAGGTGTGCTGCTGAGGTTAGATTACAGTTGAGTTTTTTTATGTGCAAATCGTGTTTATTACCTGTGTAGAAAATGCAGCTTTGGTTACTGTATACTGTGAAATGTGGAAAAGACTTAGGAGGATAAAGGTGATGGGCACACTGTGAGAGCACAACACTGTGTGAGAGCACAACACTGTGCAGAAGGAGGCAGCCAAGAGAGGCTGCTAAAGTATCAAAAACATGGCAGCCCTGCAGAATTTTATGAAGTTGTCTGTTACCACAGTTACTTTCAATATACTTGACTAGGGCTATCTTTGGAAGGTGAGTTTCTGAATGCAAAGAAAACAGAAACAAAACCTTTCATTTTAGAAAATGAAGAGACAAGCTGTGACAAAAATCCAGACATGAAGTAATAATCTGTTTGCCCATACATAGGGCTGAGTTAATGATGGTGAATAGTTTCAGACCTGTATGTCAACTGGTGATGAATGCTTTAATTTCAGAAATTACTTAAGTAATGATTTAAATATTTTCAGTGATGAAATGCACTTTGGCATATGTAGCTCACCTCTTATTTTATTAACAGGTTAAGATGCATATTGGTAATAGGACTTCACAACATTACATAGCACAGGTGCATAGACAGAAGAAAAGATACCAACCCATACTTGGAAGAACACTTTCATAAAGCATAAGCGTGATCTGGAGCTGCTAAAAGGAAGAAGAAGAAGTGGAAGTCAAAAAACAGATGGTAATCATGCAGTCTTTTCTGAGTCAAAAGTCTTCAGTGTCTTCCAGTGCACGTAAGCTGCAGCCAGAGTCCGCATCGGTAACTTGCTCCACCAGTGAAGGATCTGAATCCATTTCACTTGTACAGATGGCAAGGTTGAGTACAGCTGTGCAACACAATGTGACCAGCCATGAAGTCTTTGAAAGTATCAACACCATACCTGCTGGGCCTGAAGCTGCCAGCACTGAAAGAGGTGAAGTATAACTTCAGTGACAAGTGAGCAAATACAAGATAGTCAGACTCCACAGAAATCTACCTCTTTTATGTTGAGACCAGCAGCAACTGCTGATAATCAAATGGAAGATGTTATAATTAGCTGTTCTCATGATCCTGCAGAGTGGGATGCTGTCTCAGAAACCTTGAGGGAATACTTCTCTCGCAATAGAATACAAAATACTTCCACATATTTTTCTGCCTCAAAAAGGATATATACAGATGGTCCAAGATATTTCAGCCCTGAACTGTATATTAGGAAAAAAGTTATAATGAAGCTATTCGCCGTAATTGGCTAATCTGCTCACCATCAACAAGAGCTGTGTTCTGTGTGCTTTGTAAACTGTATAGCACTTTACCTCATGATCTTGCTACAGCAGGCTTTAATGACTGGGAGAATGCAGCAGTAAGGTTTCATAAACATGAACATTTTGCTGATCACCGCAAATGTGTCTTAAAATTTAAAGAAAGAGCACATCATCATCAAAGCCAGATAGTCTGTGCCCTTGTGGAACAAGTAGGTCATAAACAAAAGTACTAGAAAGAAGTTTTAAGACGGATTGTTGTAGTGGAAACTTTCCTTGCTGAACATAGTCTACCATTTAGAGGGACTGATGAGCTGTTTGGTCCCACACAGAATGGAACTTTTCTGGGTTGTCTCGAAATGTTCCTTTTCTTGATGAACACATTTAAGAAGTATGGATGTGCAGAAAGACTGGTTACCAGCTGCATGTCCTCAACTATAGTTGAGGAATTTATACAGCTATTGGGAGCCAAGGTTCTGGACACAATACTGCTGGAAGTCAGAGGCCAAGTGTTTTTCTCTTTTTGTTGACTCAGCACCAGATCTCACCACACTGACCAGCTCGCAATTGTTATACGATACATCAAGAAAGGTGGGTCTGTGGAAAGATTCCTCGGATTTGTTGCTATTCACTCTCATACAGCAGAACACCTGGAAAGGACAGTTTTGTCAGTACTATCTGAGAAAAATATTGACATTCACAACTGCTGAGGCTAGAGCAATGATAATGCTAGCAGTATGTCTGGTAAATACACTGGCTTATATACTAGACTCTATACTGTCAATCCACTGGCAGAGTATATACCTTGCTCAGTACATTTACTAAATCTTGTGGGAACGTGCTGCAGAGTCTTGTGTAAATTTGGTGTCTTTCTTTAATCTTTTGGAATGTGTTTACACATTTTTCTCAAGTTCAGTCCACAGGTGGTTAATTCTGAATTGCCATCTTAATGTTCCTGGAAATCTTTCTGTAAAGCAACTGTCTTTGACAAGATGGGCTGGCCGTGCTGATGCAACAAAAACATTGTAGAGAGGTTTCCTTTATGGTCACTGAAGTGCTCTGGTTGTTGGAGAGGTCTACTAATGAACAAGCAGGTGTGTGACATGACAAAAAGTTCTGGCAGAATAAACTAAATTCTTTTGAAAATGTTGTTCTTGTGTGGGAGAAATGTACTGGAAAGACTGAATGCAACAAGAAAGAATTTACAAAACATGAAAATCTTTCTTGATGAAGTACTTTCCCTTTACAGCTCGCTAATTGAATGCTTACAAGAGGCTCTGCTGAGATATGAACTCAGATCACTGGTTTCAAAGTCCAGAGTGCTAACCATTATATGAGGGTAGCTGTGGTAGTGCAGTGATTAGCATTGTTGCCTCACAGCAAGAGGTTCTCCGGTTTGATTCTCAGCTGGGGTGCTTTCTGTGCAGAGTAGGCATGTCCTCCCTGCGGTTGCGTGGGTTTCTTTCGTGTGTTCCGATTTCTTCCAATATTCCATGCAGTAAGTGGATTGGACACTCTGAATCAGCCATAGGTGGGAGTGTGTGTGTGTGGTACGGATGAACTACAGTGGCAGGACTAGCCAACCGGCGGTGTAAATCTTGGCTCGAGATGATTGTCACTGTTGGTGTCACTCCAACCCGATGTGCAAAATGGGAAAAAGGGATTGAGGATGGATGGATGGAATGGAATACATACTAAAATGAGAGATTCATTTGATTCCTATGATAGGGAAGTGAAAGAAGTGACTACCAACCATACCTATGCAGGTAAAGGAAGGTAAACCAGGAAATTATTCCGTGACGAAGCACAAACCAGTGAACAAGATTTCTCTGCAAGCGACAAATTCATCTTTGAGATATTTAACAAAATTACAGACAGTCTAGCCATCGAATTAAAAAAAACAGAAGCCGTTCATACGAAGTACTTCATAGCTGCTTTCAGATTTTAAACTTGCAATTACTGGTGACATGCAATGACTTGTACAGCTATACAAAAAGCTTACAAAAGTGGTATGCCAATGATCTGGAAGAGTGTTTCACAGAAAATTTCTTGCGGTTCTCCTTTAACCCACAGACTTGCATTGACAGCCCTGTTTCAAAGAGACATGTTGTTGACCATAACCTAGAGGAAGTATTCCCTAGTGTTGAAACTGTACACCATATATTTCTGTGTATGCCTGTTGCCGATGCCAGTAGGGAGAGGTCCTTCTCTTGTTTTAAAAAGTGAAAGAACACATCCATAGGGCAATATCCTTTATAGCTCTTCTTAAATATGTATAAAAAATTGAGAGATTCATTTGATTCGATATGAAAGGGTAGGCAAAGAAATTATGACCACCAACCATACCTACGCAGCTAAAGGAAGGCAAACAAGAAAACCAAAACTATTCCGTGACAAAGTACAAACCAGTAAAGCAAGATTTCTCTGCAAGAGACAAATTCATCTTTGACATATTTCATTATTTTATTTTATTTTTGACATTTGGGGGGGGGTATGATGACATTGTGATGTCATGTGACAGGGGAGCCCCAGTCCATTGTTTTGCTTAGGGCCCCATATGACCTTGATCCGGCTGTGCTCAGATGAGAGTACAATTTTTCACTTGCAGTCATTTTACGTATGCAGTTTCCTTCTGTCTTTGACGCAAACACTTTTTATACAAATACTTTAAAAAAATAAAATCCAGTCATGAAAACATGCATATGCTTTCTTTGTTGGAGCAGAGAAACAATCTGAATACTGTAAATAATTATTGGTAGTACATTTCTCCTTTCATTTTGCAATTGTGTATATACATTGTTGTATAATTTAGTAAATTCTCAATGTTCTACTTAATTTTTACTATGATTTTTATCTAATGGAGTCAGTGGTATTATATTTGCTTGTGTATTGATGTTCCTTCTGCATTTAAATAGTTTGTATATGCAGTATTTAGTCTGCATTAAAACAAAACCTAGTAATAATACTGAAATCACTATTAGCATAAAATAAATCAGACAACTTCCTCACCAGCTGAAAAACAAGTTAGTTAACCATGCCCGTTGAGAACTATCAGCTTCTTTAGCTTCGGAGAGTTGATCAACTTTTTGGATTATTTCTTGGTGACTACAAATGGCACCTATATTGTCAGGATTAAACAAGCGCACTCAGTTTGGATGAGCGTGTATTTATCCCCTTTAGAAGTAAAGGGAAGATTCGGTGCTGTTCGATTCTGCAACATCATGCTGCTCATGGCAGTCAGTTCTTGGGTTATCAAATTAATAGACTCAGAGGTTGAATTACTCAAAATCTCAAGAAGCTTAGACAGTTTCTTGAGCTCCCATATAGACTTCACTGCCTTGTAAGCAGGTATAATCCCCACTGTAGAGATGTTCCTAAGATCCATGTGAGCAAGTCCCTAAACAGCCTTTTTAATAGTGTTATTATTAAACCTAGGAACCATCTACTTTTCCATCTTGGGCTATCAATGTCCTTAGTGTGTCTCCTGCGACAAGCATTTCGAATTTCCCATGCAATAATACAGATGTATTTTGGATAGCTGGATCAAATCTGCCAGTGTAACAAGAACCAGACCAGTCTGTAGGCAACCAGGAATAAGCTTGATCTTCACAAATGTAGTAATCATGTAGTGCTGCTATATCTTGCCCTCCAGCCCCATCTTGAATGTTTCAGGTAAAATTGCCATTACTGTTGCCAACAGAGTGCCACATTTTTACAATGGAAAACAAAACATTTAGTCATTTATAGCTGAAAATGCATCACAGGAAACAAACAAGTGGAATTATGCTTAGCTGTTTGATTTTTGTGTAGAAAAATACTATGAAATGCAGTATTAAGCTCTGAATTAGTCATTGGAATTGGCATCAATGGGATTACCCTATCACATTCAGTAGGCATGTGTGCATAAACCCAACAGTCGTGAACATGGAGTCTGTGCATAAGTATATATAACAGCTGGGAAGGTGTTAAATTTGGGATGCTACTTTGGTATTCTTGATTCAATTTTAACCAAATGTCTGTCTATTTTTAGTGAAGCGTGTATGTTTAATAAGAAATGGTTTAGTACTTATAGTTCCGATGGTTGCGGATGATGAGTTTCAGATGGTGAAAACAAGCTGAATAAGATGATGAAAAAAATCACAGTGGTAGTTATGACGATTGATCCATATAAAAACAAGCAGATTGGGGCTGTTGAAGAAATTCCAAACAAGGATGTTGACTTGATTGTTAGTTTGCCAAATGAAATTGAATGATAAACACATTGTGACCAAGGGTGTTAACTGAAGATCGTTTTGAAAACCAATTCTGATTGGATAAGTCTGCTATTTGGCTGCTGTTCATTCATCACTTTTAACATTGGTATGCCTCAATCCACCTGGAAAATCAATCAGCATCTACAAGTACATATTTAAATCTCTGTACGTGTGGTAGTTCTACAAACTCCCACTGTATAGAACCGAATGGTTCCCAAGGTGTTGTGAAACTTGGTACAGGTAATGATTTTGACTCATGCTTTAAGCAAACTATTTACAAACTGTTGAATGACTTCTGAGAGTTTGGGCATTGCCAATTATTTAAAAGTTTTATTAATGCATTTTTGCCAAAGTGAAAGGGTAAATGGTAAGCTCTAATCAGATGAGTTAAAAAGTTTTGCAGGGTTAGCAGCCAGAATTTGTGAAGCTCATTTTACTAAAGCAGTTTTCCTTGGTAATAACAAAGCATCTAGTAAATATTTAACAAAAACAGCATTTTTTAATAACAGTTGCTGAAGTGAAATAACGTCTTTCTTTCTGAAGTGTTCCAGAGTTGTGGGCAACACCATGAGCATAAAGAGAGAATCTGTAAAAATGATAATTGATTGACCCTTTCCTAACTTACATGCTTCAGAAATAACTACAACCTCAACTACTTGAGCAGACATATTCCCATTTATAATTGTTCAGTTAATAAAAATCTGTTTGGAGGGCAAATGGAAAAGGCTGCCAGAACTACTCCATTTTCTCCTAACAGGAGCAGTCCACAAAAAAAAAAATCTGGGTTCTGCAATGGAACATCTTTCAAATCAAAAGTACGAGGCAGCATGGTGTTAATAACAATTAAGTCATGCAGTTCTCCATCTGTTGTAGGTATCAAAGAGGCAGGCTTAAGTGGTGGGCAACAGTCTGTAAAAAAGGGTTATTAAGCAAAATCCATTCGTATTTAGACAGTTTTGCTGCAGATAAATATTGTGTGCTAGTCTTTAATAACAAAGCTTCTACAGAATGCAGAGCTGCCATGCAAGTATTATGCTTGAGAGTTAGATAGGGTGCCATTTCTAAGTGGATCTTGGCAGCCCCCACCCTAATGCACTTAAGGGATCGCTGCAAGTATAGAATCAGAATGTGCACTAAAATTAACAGCAGGTCTAGAACCATCATTTCTGTATTGTGCTAAGAATTCTCGTGCTACTTTACTTTTGTAACAAAACAAGAAAAATCTGGTAACCCAAGTGCAGGGGGATTAGTTGAAGAAAAGCTTGCTCATGACTATTCTACCAGGGTAAAGGTTCTAGTGCCTTCTGAAATAAGATGTCCTAAGTATTGAACATGCAATTTCCATTACTGCAATTTGTCATTATTAACCTTGAATCCTGGTTTTGCCAGTTTAGTCAAAAGAAAAATGTCCTGTTTACAGTCCTGGGGTGTCTTAGAAGCTGTAAGTAAATCTACGTACTGAATCAAGGTTGGACCACAAGGAAATTTTGTTTTCTCTAACTGCTTCTTCATTTCTCTAGAGCAAAGGGTGGATGATTCTACTTATCCTTCCAGCAGTCTAGTCCAGATGTATTGTTGCCCTCTATATGTAAATGCAAATACTGACTATCTGGATGTATTGGTATAGAGAAGAAAGCAGCAGTAATGTCGGTCACTGAGGAGGTTGTGACATCTGTTGGAATAGAACTTAAGACTGTGGTAGAGTTAACTGGAACAATCATCACTACTACTATATTGACTGCTGGCAAATCTTGTACAAATTTGTATGTATTTTTTCCGTTTTTTTTTTTTTTTTTACTGGAAAATAGGTTTGTTACAGGAGATTCAAGTTGGGACAGTTATACCTTGCTGTAACAAGGCAGAAATAACAGGTCCGTTTCCCTTCCTTGCTTCTGCTGACAAAGGATGCTGAACTACCATAGGCAGGTGCTCACAGGGTTTCAAAGTTATTTACACAGGTGGGTCATGGGTAGTCCAGAGCTTAGGAGGGATTACTTTTAATTTCTCCAAGTCTGGAGTATCTGTGCTTCATTATGTTGTTAAAACAGCAAAAAGGGTATCTTTATCTGTTCAGATGTTAGTTTTATAAAGTCCTACAGATTCATTAGGAATATCTAGAAGTAAACTGTCAGGTGTACAGTAAATAGTACTTCTCATTTTACATAACAAATCTCTTCCTAACAGATTTAAAGGGGAAGAATTTCCTACATTAAAAGCATACTGTTCTTTTAACGGACCGATTTGGATAGGGATGGGTTTTGTTTCTGGGCAATCTAAAGGAATACTGGATAGTACTCACTCACTCCCCAAATTATGTTATCAGAGAGTAGAAGGTGTTCAGCATTTGCTGAAGTAAGCATAGATCTAGATAAGAAATGGAATATGTAAATTATGACTGTAATGTTAACAAAGGGAGATAGCTGCTGTTCCTTTTTTGTGGCTGTTCTAATGGTTTGGTTGCCAGGCAGTAGTCCATACAGGAGTGTTTCTTTCAGAGTGCTGTGGCATTTGATCATTTGGCAAATTTGTTTGTTGTACAGACATGGGACATTCATTTTGCTAGTATCCAGTCTGTCCACAGTTAAAACACACATATAAATGTAGATCACCTTGAGGTGACTGTGGTGATGCTGAGAGTTAGTAATTTTGTTGGTATTGTCCTGGGGATTGAGTTAGGAAAAAACAAAATCCATTCTTTCCCCAACAATTTCTCTTCTCTCTACCTCATTTCCAGAAAGTATTACTAAATTATTGGAGCTGAATAAGCTCCACTAACATTTTCTGTTGTCTGCTAGATACTGGGTTTGAGTAACAATTTCATGAATACCTAAACTTTTTAATTTGCCCGTGTATGGGTGGTAATAAGCCTTCTACAAAGGTTGCTGACAAACTACTGGCTGCCGCACCCTCTGTAGGTTCAGTGTGTCCCGAAAAAGGCTGCAAATGCATCTATCATGCATTGTAAATGTACATCAATAGATTTGTCTTCCTTTTGTGTAATGATTTTAATTCTTGCCTAATTAGGTGTTGGGGACATGCTGTAGTAATGATTGTCAATAATTATTTTTTGCAGGAAGAAATCCTTCATCAGTGTTTCTCAGAATATTGTCACCTATGTTGGATTTTTCCCATATTTTTCTAAAGATGTCAGATGGTGTTGAGGGTTTTAGTACTGCTCTTAAATCTTTGATGGTTGGATTTTGCAATTGTATTCTTGCCGCTGTGGTACAGTGGTAGCGTTGTTATCTCACCTCACAGCAAGAGGTTCTCCCGTTCGATTCTCGGCTTGGCTTGAGAGTGCCTTCTGTGTGGAGTCTGCATGTCCTCCTCGTGGTTGGGTAGCATTCGAAAGACATGCGTGTGTAAATGGGCGTGCCTTAGCTGAAGGTTGGGCGTCGAGCTGGCACCTTGGCATTTTGTAAAAATCTACTGCCAATCATTAGTGGACTGGAGTTCCGCTGTGGCGATCCCTTACCAGGAAAAAGCCGAAAGACAAAACGACGACGACATGTACTTGTAGGTTTTTGCATATTTAGTTGTGTGTGTTCTAACTGGGAGAGAGAATCTACAACAGTTTGAACATTGACTGCAGTCTGTGGTCGTGCTACTCTTATTGTAGATTTTGCTGTGCTATCTCTAACCGCTGCTGGATTTGGTACTTCTCTTAGGGATGTATTTGTGTGAAAGATGTCTCTGAATCAGAGGAAAAATCAGAATCTGTCCCTTCCTCTGTAATCTGCTTTGCAGAAGGTGTCCATTGATATTCCTCCATGTCTATGATGATGAGAAACTACATGACAATGTGCTTCATTTTTTTTCCACTTTGCTTATTTTTGGTATTAAACTGTTAATAGGGAAGTGCATTAGTTCCTCCTGAATTTAACATGATAGCCATGGTTGTGTTTAATTTTCTAGCCTACATAAAGTATTCTCATTAACATTTGTTCTGACATTTGACTACTGGTTGTCAGCTGATATTGTCTTAATCTAGTATAGTAAACTGATCCTGGAATCCTGGAGGACAAGTGCTAGAAGTTACTTGGGCTGTGTCTAGGGAAGTGGTTGTCGTTTCTGCAACAGTTACCTCCACAGTTACCTCTGAGAGGGAAAACTATCAGTACCGGGAATTATGGCTAAGTTATAAGGTGACAGTGCAGAAGGGAATAGAATCCAGTATTCATCCAAAGAGGCTGGCTGTGTAAGAGTTAATTGTTCTAACTGCTTTAACGGATAAATTCCCCAGGAGTGGGATTTTTTTTGGCACATTTCTGTAAAGAATTAACTGTCCTATTATAACTGCCTGCAGCTAAGATTTCAACCTATCAGAATTACATTGCAACTTCTAAGTACAGATTCCTTTTCCTTACTTTTAGATTCTTCCTGCCAGTCATTAAATGCAGACCAGCATGAATCTGGCATCTCATTACCTTTCTTATTCAGTTTATTTTTTAGATTTTCAAAAATTTTCTTATCAAAAGTCCCTTGTTTCAAAACTTCTAAGGCACTGTCATGCTTTTTGAGCTCAGACCATTTTACCAGATAGCTGCAGTGCAGATGTGTCTACCATACTAATTAAACATAAACCTGCCCTGGAGTTCCCTGCTCTGGCTTAACACTATTACTGATGCCCATGCTAAAACCTGTCTGGAGCTCCCTTCTCCGGCTACCGTAAAACCTCACACTCATACCAAATGGATAGTTTTTGCAACTATAATCAGCGTCATACTCCACATAATAAATCTTGTGTTCCTTTTTATTATGTTTGTTTTACCGATGATTATAGCTATATTCATTCATAAGAAGGAATATTCGTCCTTCATCAAGGATACTCTATCATTGTTCTTTATTTGATTAAACCCAGTAGCACACAATTCTACGAAAAGCAGTTAGTAAATAAAGACAATAACATCATCCATTTTCCAAGATTTATAGACTTTTCCCACTAACATGCAATTAAATGTAGTGAAGATGATAATGGTAAAGTTTACCTGTACAGACTGCAAACTGCTGAAAGAAAAGAAAGAAAGAAATTATGCAGTAATGCATCAGAATTCTGCCTGACAGCAAACCTGCCACAATGTACCCAGTAGCACATTGTGGCTTATTGATTACTGCTGCAGTAGTTTAATCTATATAGGTTATATCCTGCATAAGATGTAACACCTGGCTAGCTTCCAAAGCTCCTGGGCACCTTCCATGTGCTCAAACAGTTTGACAACTCCAGCTGAGCTGACTATTTGGGTGCTGAGCCCTTCAGAACTTAATGCAGCAGGACACAAGTGGATTGGAACTCTTGAGTCATCACACCACCAAACTGTTATGGTACATGACACCATTCAGCAGAGAATAATAATTTCTTTTATTACAAATAAAGGAGCTTACATAAAGACTAGACAATCACCAACCCTGTCTACTACATTATTTTATCATTCAAATACCAACCATTAACCGATTAAAAATGAGTACTACAGCATTAATTGTGACAAGATCTTCTGACACTGATTTTCCGTATTAGGCATGAGTTTCAAATTCCATAAAAGAACTTTCTATAAAGAAAAGAGCATTATACCGTCTGCAAATTCTACAAAGTCATTGTAAACTGTTCTTGGCAGGAAGTAAATCTTGAAACATGTTCTGTAAAAACATTCAGAAATCCATCTTGAAATGAAAACATATTGCATGTATACCTAAAGACAGTTCTCTTAATAGCTCGTATTTGAGATGTAGAAGGAAACTGGGCCACCAGGCAAAAACCCTTGAAGACGTACTGAGAGTACATACTGACTGCACATGTACAAGGCACCCAGCCAGACTAAGAACCAAGGGCTGTGAGGCAGCAACTGTTCCTGTTACATCACTGTGATGTCATTATAATTTGTAAACTCTAGAAATACTGGTTTGCCAATACACAGATGAATCAGAAGAAAAGCATTTTAGATGCTGCTGACCTCTTTCCTTGTGGTACTGCAGAAATGTGCACATGTAGATGGTTGCATAGGTGCTGTATTGCATCTTTTAGGTATATTTGTGCTTCTGCTCGTGTACCATAAGTTGGTCATTATCTGGCAACAGTGTTAAAAGCTGTACAGGAGGATGTTCTTCATATATTGATTACTGCTGCAGTAGCTTAACGTATATAGGTTGTAACACCTGGCCAGCTTCCAAAGCTACTGGGCACCTTCCATGTGCCCAGTTTGACACCTCGAGTTGACTGTTTGGAAGCTGAGCCCTTCAGAGCTTTTCTAGAGTTGAGAAGAGCGCTCCTCTGCAGGATTTCAAGGATCGATGGTTAGCTTATGCTGCTCCGTTGCTAGGCAGAGAAGTTCCCTTCAGGGAAAAAAAAAACTTCCTCTTTGCTTATTGGTTTGAACTATGTTTTTTTTTCCCTTGGGGAAAAAAACAATTACTTTAAAGGTATAGAAAAGATTGCATTGACTGACATGTTATTTTTAATTTCTTTTAAACATGAGTCCATGTTTTTCTTTGAAGTAAAAAAGTTGTTAAAATATTTTTTTTGTTTATTTTACTTTTTGGTGGTGGGGAAAGTGTTTGTAGTACCTTTTTTTAGTGTGTGTGTGTGTGTGTGTGTGTGTGTGTGTTTTGTAGAAAAATGTGACACTCCTGTTTTACAGACTATTGCTGCTTGTCTTCCCAAGTAAATAAGCACCATTTTCGGCTTGCCCATGTAACAAACTACTGGTCTCTTAGACTTTCTTCCAGCCACAAAAAGAAAAAGTTAAATATGCAGTCTTTGCCGTCACAGCAGGCTAGTAATTTACCACAGCCGCAGGTAGGTGACTCGGCTGGGGCTGAAGCTGGTTCCTCAGATCACTCTTTTTTCCATCAGATCTCTCTGGTGTTGTCCATACAGCCTCCATGGACTGGGGTAAGCCATATCCCCTGGAGCTGTTAGTCCCCTCAGTGGGTAAGGGAGATCCATTTTTGTCAGTCATGGGACAGGTGGCATGGAATGTGCCTTTGCTTAGACGGAATGTTGTGCCCATTCCTGGGGAAGTTGTTGGCAGTATCATGTCCGTTTACCCCAGATTTCCTATCAAAAAGAGGTAGAAAACTAAACATTAACTTTTCCCTGTGCCTTTTTTTTTCTAGACAGGAGTATTTTATTGGGATAGGTCCAGGTTATTGGTCCTTCTTGTAAGGTGGTTTTTGGTAAAAGAAAGAGATTACTCTTTCCCTGAAGAAATTCAAGCCATGGAATTTGTAGAGGTATGTGAAGAGACACGTGGAGATTTTTCTCCTCAGGTTTTTGATTCAGATTCTGAAGAAGGTATGGAATCTGAATTTCCTTGTGAGGGATTCACTTTCTATGAGACTGTTTTCAGAATCTGCCATTGTTTTCAGTGGGATAATACTGACGTTTTCAGTCCCTTAAATACTGTGAATTGTAACAAGTGGAATTCGCAGAACCTTCTCCCATCCTCCTAGTGCTGTCAGCATTGGAGAATGCATTTGTCACAGCCTGGTTTCCCAGACAGCCAACCTGTTTGACCCTAAGAAAGCAGATGGAATGTATAAACTTCAGTTTTTCAACTTTTTATACACTAGTCCCGGACCTGACCTAACAGCTTAACCCAGCTACTCCTAATCATTTTGTTAACTCTAATCTTCACCTTCAGACAAGTATGGTAAAGCTATTGATAAGTATGGGAAAAGGCGTTTGCTTTTGCAAATTTGATTTGTTAGAATTCTGAATTGTCAGGCTCTTATTTTAGTTTATACGAACAAATTTAGACCAACAGCAGCACGGGCTAAAGGTGGAGGTGTCTTGATCTGCACTAGTAACAAATGCAACTCTAGGTTGCTTAAACAGGATGATGCCCTGGAGTTGATCCATGTCCAAGTCTCCATAGACAAGGTACTTTACCACATGTTGACCACCTACAGGTTGCCCTTTATGACCCACAAAGCTCACAACTTTTACCTACACCTATAATAGGCACTCACCAACCAACCAAATACCCTATTCATGAGAGACTTTAATTATACTCTGTAGACTGGGAAACGTACACTATCTCTGACTCACAGGGGCATTTCCTGAACTTCATCAACACAGACACCCTGGACCAGATAGTACACAGTCCAACTAGAGGATCAAAAATACTGGACCTAGTACTCACCACCATGGAAATGGGAGAACTTTGCACCCTCCCCATGTCACATCCTCATTGGTGAGGTCAAACCACAAAGTTGTCTCCCAAATTGTTTCGGGTTGATTTTTATTTCGAGGAACTGTTCTAAAGCAAATTACATCCTGTTAAGTGACGGTTTGTCAACGTTCATATCTCTCCCAAACCCAAGAACATAGCTACCTATTCAGAATTATTTACAGAAACCCTGTATAAAACATGTAAATGGCTGCATTGAGACTGCCATACCTACCAGAAGTATGCCCAGATCTAACAACAAAAATGAAGCACACTGGTGGAATCCATACCTTAACAGGCTACATAAAAGAAAAAAGCCATGGCCAAAATCAGAAAGATCAAGAGTCACAGAGACATGAGCTCTCTGATTCAACTAAACAAGAAACTGAAGAGGTCTAATAAAGTTCAACATGGACAGTTATGAAGACAGGATAGCCTCCCAGGCTAAGGATAATCACAAGGCCTTCTTCAACTGTCAGGAATGTTAAAGGTAACACTTCAGCAGTGTGCAGAACTAGTGGTAAATTGCACAACCTTCACTGACCAGGGTGACGTAGCGAATCTACTGACTGATAAATTTAGATCTAACTTCACTCCATACCCTCACCCCACTACTCCCTGTGAAATCTTTTCTGGCATATCCCCCCAACTATCAACAGGGAGCTGGTCCTGGTGGTACTCACAGCTTCAGTGGGCCCCAACAATATTTTTGGTTGTACCAACATCCTGGAAGAAAGCTGTGGTGGCTGTAATACATAAAAATGGTAAAGACACATCAGATCAGCTTCCTATAGGCCCATTTCAATTATAAACCATGATTATAGAGTGCTTATGTGTATAATGGGTAAAAGAATGGCAAAGGTGATGCAAAAATTGAAACATATGGATCTGTGTAGTTTTGTGAAGGGGAGATACACATTTGACAACGTTAATAAAACCGTGATAATTTAGAGGGATGCAGAATGTAAGAAAATACAACTGTTACTGTTGGGTTTTGATGCAGAGAAAGCATTCACCAGAATATGTTGGGATTTTGTGAGTAGTGCAGTGGAAGCACTTGCATGCCCTGACACAATATTAAGGTTATTAGGAGGACACCTGAGGGATTGGAGGTGAAAATTTAAGTCAGTGGGGGTTCCTCTTTGATAAGTTCTGTTTGAACAGAGGAACCAGGCAGGGGTATCCTTTCTCCTTAATTTGCATTATATTTAGAACCATTGGTAAAGAAAGTAAGGGGCTCAGAAATTCAAGGATATACTAGGTACGGTAATCAAGAACATTTGGTTTTAATCACAGTTGATATTTTATACCCGATAAAAACAGAAATGGACATTTCAGTGTTGTGAAACATTCTGAGACAGTTTGAAGTCTTTTCTTAATATAAAGTTAATCAAGTTAAAACAAAGGCAATAGCTATAAATTGTCTACCAACGCACACATTGGTTCAATAATACCTATATTTATGCAAACATGATAAAACAAAGTACTTGGAAGTATGTGTTAAAATGATTCTGTTATGGCAGCTAAGGATATGTAGGAAGAGACTAAACAAAAGATAATATAAAAAGTGAGAAACTATAAGCTCTGATATATGGATATGGCTAAGATACAAGCAGTAAAAATGTTTTTAATCCCTTTAGTTTTATACACAGGTCAGGAATATTTTTATCAACCAGAGTAGAAGTTGTTGATCGTAATTAATAAAGATTCTCCAGGAGAACGACCGTTGCAGTTTCAGTTTAAAATAGTTACCAGTCCTTGAAAGAAATCACAGTTCCACAGAAAAAAAACAAGTCCAACTTCACTTCATAAAAACACAGCACTGCTTTATTCAAGAGACACAAGTGCTTTCACTACAGCTTCATCAGGTGTACTAACTTACAGCAAAAAAACACCTGTTTAAATAATCAAATAAGATCACATGCACTCCCACATTAAAGCTATATCCACATTTATATATAAAAAATATATATATATGAAACAAAGAATACATACAGAGATATGCACATATATAAAAATTATTCAAGCATATACTACTCACATAGTCATTAAAAATGGCACATAATAAATCAAGAAAGTAACAGGAATATTAATAATAAAAACATGATTAGGCATAGGTGGATAAATGTAAAGATGTCATGTTACCTACGCAATTTCCTTTTCTTGAGGGCTGGTTTAATAGGTATATTTTCATTTAAACCATGCCCATACGTGGCTCTTAACATAATAATCCATCTTGCTTCAAGTTCTTCAGTCTTATTCTTAATGTCACTATACCTGCTATTAGGAAAAATTCTGGATATAACCATAAATTTAAAAGTGTGACCTACACCTTTTTCTATAAAATGTTTAGATAAAGCATTGATTCTCGACCCTTTGGTAGTGTGATACAAATGCTCCCTTATCCTTTCTTTTAGCATCCTAGCCGTTTTTCCTACATAGAAGATACGGCATTGGGAGCATACAGCAAGATAAACAACATGTTTCGTGCCACAAGTTGCATTCACCCTAACTTCAAACGTTCTCCCCGTATCTGGGTGTCGAAACTCAACCCACTTCCATAATATGTGTATACTGATTGCAACTACCGCATGGTCTTGTTCCATAAATAGCATCACTCAAAATATTACTTCTAGGTGTACAAAGTCTCCTCTTAAGATTTTTTCTATTCCTAAAAGTAAATTGTGGTACTTCTCCAACTATATTCTTCAGAACTGGGTCAGTCATCAAAATGTTCCAATGGCTATTAAAAATCCTGATATATTCTCTAACATCCCTGGTATAAGAGATACATACACCCAACCTATCCCTTCCACCAGGGGTGTTCTTTATGCAATGGTCCCTACGTGAGAAATATGGTTTCGCCCTAGTGGTCCTCAATTGTTGGACTTTGTTACTGCTTACTTCTACCATATTTGCATCATAACCTCTACTCACTAACTCTTTTTTAGTATTTCTAATCTGTTGTTCATAATCACTATCTTTAGCATTGAGTCTAGATGCTCTATAAAACTGATTTTGTCACATTATTAAATACATAACCAGGATGCATGCTATCCCTGCTATGAAGACTGTTAGCATAACAGTCTTTTCTGTATAATTTAGTATTAACAGCTCCCATTATGTCCTTCTCAATACAAACATCCAAAAAATTAACTTCATATTTCGAGTAACCTATTGTGAACTTCAAATAGGTAGTAGTCCCATTTATATATTCAACAAATGCTAGCAACTCATTCTCAGTGCCACTCCACAAGATAAAGAGATCATCAATGAATCTCCTATACAAAATAATTTTCTTTTGGTAAGGACTGGGAAAAACATATTCAAGTTCCCATGCTAGCATCACCCCATTTGCGTAGCTATTTGAACATGAACTGCCCATTGCTACGCCGTTCCTCTGATGGGCATATATTACCTTCAAACATAAATACATTATTTTCTAAGACTATACTTAAAAGATCTTGTATTAAGGCTACCTCTTCACCATTATACATAAAACTAGAATCCAGTAAATTCCTCAGTGCCTTCACACCTATAGAATTGGGAATAACTGTAAATAGTGAAACAACATCTAAGGTTACAAGAAAAGCTTCACTCAAATCAGTATTCTCCTCAACACATTCAAAAAGATCATGCAAAAAATGCTCAGTGTTAGACAAAAGTGTCTCGTATTGTGTCAGGAGGGGGGTGGTGCACAGAGTCTATTTCCATTTACTTAGACTATAAATTGAAACCTCTGCTTGGTAAATACAAGACACTTTTGTCTAACACTGAGCATCTTTTGCATGATCTTTTTGAATGTGTTGAGGAGAATACTGATTTGAGTGAAGCTTTTCTTGTAACCTTAGATGTTGTTTCACTATTTACAGTTATTCCCAATTCTATAGGTGTGAAGGCACTGAGGAATTTACTGGATTCTAGTTTTATGTATAATGGTGAAGAGGTAGCCTTAATACAAGATCTTTTAAGTATAGTCTTAGAAAATAATGTATTTATGTTTGAAGGTACTATATGCCATCAGAGGAACGGCGTAGCAATGGGCAGTTCATGTTCAAATAGCTACGCAAATGGGGTGATGTTAGCATGGGAACTTGAATATGTTTTTCCCAGTCCTTACCAAAAGAAAATTATTTTGTATAGGAGATTCGTTGATGATCTCTTTATCTTGTGGAGTGGCACTGAGAATGAGTTGCTAGCATTTGTTGAATATATAAATGGGACTACTACCTATTTGAAGTTCACAATAGGTTACTCGAAATATGAAGTTAATTTTTTGGATGTTTGTATTGAGAAGGACATAATGGGAGCTGTTAATACTAAATTATACAGAAAAGACTGTTATGTTAACAGTCTTCTTAGCAGGGATAGCATGCATCCTGGTTATGTATTTAATAATGTGACACAAAATCAGTTTTATAGAGCATCTAGACTCAATGCTAAAGATAGTGATTATGAACAACAGATTAGAAATACTAAAAAAGAGTTAGTGAGTAGAGGTTATGATGCAAATATGGTAGAAGTAAGCAGTAACAAAGTCCAACAATTGAGGACCACTAGGGCGAAACCATATTTCTCACGTAGGGACCATTGCATAAAGAACACCCCTGGTGGAAGGGATAGGTTGGGTGTATGTATCTCTTATACCAGGGATGTTAGAGAATATATCAGTATTTTTAATAGCCATTGGAACATTTTGATGACTGACCCAGCTCTGAAGAATATAGTTGGCGAAGTACCACAATTTACTTTTAGGAATAGAAAAAATCTTAAGAGGAGACTTTGTACACCTAGAAGTAATATTTTGAGTGATGCTATTTATGGAACAAGACCATGCGGTAGTTGCAATCAGTGTACACATATTATGGAAGGGGGTTGAGTTTCGACACCCAGATACGGGGAGAACGTTTGAAGTTAGGGTGAATGCAACTTGTGGCACGAAACATGTTGTTTATCTTGCTGTATGCTCCCAATGCCGTAGCTTCTATGTAGGAAAAACGGCTAGGATGCTAAAGGAAAGGATAAGGGAGCATTTGTATCACACTACCAAAGGGTCGAGAATCAATGCTTTATCTAAACATTTTATAGAAAAAGGTGTAGGTTACACTTTTAAATTTATGGTTATATCCAGAATTTTTCCTAATAGTAGGTATAGTGACATTAAGAATAAGACTGAAGAACTTGAAGCAAGATGGATTATTATGTTAAGAGCCATGTATGGGCATGGTTTAAACGAAAATATACCTATTAAACCAGCCCTCAAGAAAAGGAAATTGTGTAGGTAACATGACATCTTTACATTTATCCACCTATGCCTAATCATGTTTTTATTATTAATATTCCTGTTACTTTCTTGATTTATTATGTGCCATTTTTAATGACTATGTGAGTAGTATGTGTTAGAATAATTTTTATATATGTGCATATCTCTGTATGTATTCTTTGTTTCATATATATATATTTTTATATATATAAATGTGGATATAGCTTTAATCTGGGAGTGCATGTGATCTTATTTGATTATTTAAACAGGTGCTTTTTTGCTGTAAGTTAGTACACCTGATGAAGCTGTAGTGAAAGCGCTTGTGTCTCTTGAATAAAGCAGTGCTGTGTTTTTATGAAGTGAAGTTGGACTTGTTTCTTTTCTGTGGAACTGTGATTTCTTTCAAGGACTGGTAACTATTTTAAACTGAAACTGCAACGGTCGTTCTCCTGGAGAAGCTTTGTTACTTTTCAAGTTGTTTCTGTTTTATTAACTCCTGGAGTTGACACAGACTCAAGTGGGTATTGGTTTGTAGTAATTAATAAGGAGTTGAAGTATTTTATTTGGGAGGGGAAGAGGGCAAGAGTCAAGCGGGATAAGTTGATCCTACCAATAGAACAAGGTGGTTTGGGATTACCTGATTTGAAGGGGTATTTCAGAGCTGCACAGCTAAGGCTCATACCCATTGCACAAGCAGAAAGCTATAATTCAAAGTGGAAAGGGATGATGATGAAACTGAGGTAACTCAAGCAGTAAAGAGAAATTGGGATTTTGGATACAGATCCTTAAGAAGAATAAGAATAACAATACGGAGATAAAGTAGTAGAAAGCATTCTAAGAACTAAGCCAGCACAGGAATGGATAAAGGAGATTCTAATAGGGATGACTGTAATTATGGGTACAGATATTAGGTAGGAGGGTGCCAGAATTTGCTAGAGAAAACTGGCAAAGGGATCAAAGTATTGGGAACAAATGGAAAGAGGCCAAGAATACATTTGGGACTGCAGGTTAGAGATTGCCTTCACTCTCAAGGATTGATATCGTAGTATAGGTAGAAAGAAAGTGAAATAGTAGCATTGGTGGAGTTTTCAGTAGATTCTAGAACTGACGCTGCTGTTAAAGTGATAATTAGTAGGGCATATAAAATATTGCTTGATAACTATAGGAATCAATCAAGAGGAGGTTGGAAAGGATTGGATAAGCAATTCACAAAGGAACAATGGAGATATATGTAAGGCTCCCAAATATGTAACAAAGTCTAGAAGACTAGGCGTTTTGCTTGGAATTGTTTGCATAGGTATTTTTATACCCCAAGCAGATGCCAAAGGTTTTTTTCCTCTGGTAGATTGCAAATGTGGAGGTGTGATTGGGAAGAAGGAGGTAATTGGGAACATATTTTTGGGAGTGTAATGAGTTGGCAGACTTAAAAAAATTTCCTGCAGATGACTGTCAGAAGTAGTGGGTGAGCAAACTGGTATAACTAAGGAAATTATTATTTTTTTGTTTAATTGTAATACAGAATCGGAATTGCATAGACATAGTAAGGCCTTGCTGAGTTTATTTCTGGTGGCTGCCAAAAAAAAAATAAACAATTACTACTAAATATAAATAAAAAAAATCTAAATCAGCAGTACTAGAAGTAGTGAATATATTAACAGAGCTAAAAGAACTGGAAGTGGGGCCTTTAGAAAAAGGTAGGAGCAAATTGCATAGAAAAAATGGGAGTTCTGGGAACAATAAATGCAGAATAATGTTTTGGAGGAGGAATGAGGTTTAAGGGAAGGCAGGAATTGCATGAGCTATGTAATGTCCGACTGACTGTTGGTGTTTAGAAAGTTATATGTGATGTACAATGTTTGGAACTGAAAATGTCAATATGATTTAATGTTATGTTGTCCCATCTCACCTTCATTCTTGCTGGTTGGATTCGGAGCCAATCCTCTGCTTCGACTCAGCCAATTTAATACAGATCAAGAGCTTTTACTGGCTCGAGGCTACCCCTTTTCCCAACATGCCTAATGGCAGCTGCCCAGATCTCGTTTGCCACTTGCAGGGTCGAGATTGCTACTACTAACTCAGGCTAAGTAATTTGTGCTTTTTTCTATTTATCGCTATTTTCCTAATTTTTTGTGGTTGTATGGTCTCATTAGTGTGTACTCTCCCCCTTTAGTCTATCGACCCCTTTCTCTGCTTGTGGTGCTTTTGGCTGTTGTTTGTTCTCTTCAGGCCTTGCTTTCCCCTTAGAGCCCGTTTAAATTAGAGGGTTCTTCTTTTTTCCTCACCCTTTCTGGGATTGCCATTTAAGTTAGAGGCTCTCCCATCGGGGGAGTCGCCGTTTGTTCGAGGCTCTCCCCCTTCTTTCTTCTCCCCTAAAAAACACAAAAAAAACCACCCCAAAGTTCTCCTTTTTTGTTGTTGGGCTACCTGTTACAGCCTAGTTGCAGTTGGTTGTTGTGCGCTGTTAGTTGATAGTTTTATGTTTTTTTCCTGTACTGTGAAAAATCCTTGTCTAGTGTTTACCATGTCTAAAGAGTTGAAAGCCTCTGGATTTAAAAAAATGCAACTCGTGTTGCCAGAAAATATCCCTTAAGGATGGGCACACAAATTGTGTTTATTGTTTAGGGGCTGTTCACCTGCAGGACTCTTGTTTGATCTGTTGCGCTTTCAGTTCAACAGTCCTGCAGGAGAGAAGAAATAAGCTTATTTTACGTGGCCTCCTGTAGAACCCTCAAGATTCTTCATCTCTGGGTCCCCAGCCAGCCAAAGTGCCCGAGAAACACTCCAAGCCATCGGTTCCGAGTTCGGAACAGACAAAAATTCACTGAAAAGCCTTCGGCTCTGTCGGCTCCCAGCATTGGCTCTGACAAACCTAAGCACCCGGCAGCTCCATCTGTGTCCTCTGAGCCAGTCCGGACACATAAGAGATCAAAGTCTCCTTCTTTGGAGCCGGTATGCTCTGCTCCACAATCGCTTCTGCTGCAACCTGGAGCAGGCAGTCACCGGTCCTCTTCACACTCCTCTCAGTCCTCCAGGCTTTCAATTCACGACTTGGAGAGAGTGGTCAACGGGCGTCTCAAGTCACAAGCACTTGCCAAATTACTTTCGAGCTCAGCCCATAAGGAATTGTCTCCTTCGGCCCTTCCAGCTTCTCCATCGATTCCTCCTCTGACTCTCTTGAGCTTTGAGCCAGAGAGCATGGAGGTTGTGGTGGTGGAACCATCGGCTTTGGTTTCTTCTACCTTATCAGTTCCGAAGACCACTCCAATCCCCTCGATGTCTCAGTCCCTCGAGGGATCTGGGTGCCAAAGCTCTCTCGCCGGCTCCGAGAGGGGGAAGTGGCATCAGACCCTTGTCCGACCTGCTCTCCCTCTCGGAGCTTCGGCACAGGTGAGCTCTGCTCCTACATCAGTCTCTGAGCTGTCGCTCCCAGTTCAAAGATCATCTCCGGGCTCTTCGGAGCTGGCGGAACTTCAACTTGGGACTGTGGCGCCCTTGAGGCGATGAGCGTGCTTTCTTTTGAGACTGCTCCACCCTCTGCTCCATTGGCTCCTTCTCCCTCTGTGCCTGCCTTTGTCCCTCCTCCTGCCTCCAAGCGTAGGGAACCTGTGCCCCAAGATGCCCCACTGGGTGACCCCACCTCTTCCAAAACCTCCCCCGAACATTCAGAGGAGGTCCCTCGGAAGAACAAACGTAAGAGGAAGCATCTAGACTTCCCTGAGTCTATCACTTCGGATACAGACTTGGATGAATCAGAAGGGTCCCCACTGTCCCCTCTGAGAATGTCTCTTTTTTTAGACATCTTGGAGATCCATAGAGGGGTGGCTGGAAGTCCCTAGCCCCTTCTGAGGATGAGTCGGTCTAACTGGATCCATTTGGTTCCCAACCCTCCACCTCTTGGGAGTCTCCAACTTTCGACCCACTTTTGTCTGTAGTAAGTCGAAAGGCGTGGAGTGCTCCGGAGACCATGGAACCAGTTCTTAGGAGACCAAACAAATCTATTACTGCTCCAGAGGATAAGCCTTTCCTTTCCAAAGGGGTCCCTGTTGATGCCATGGTGGTGGCAGCAGCCACTAAGAAGAAACTTGCGGAAACTTCTTCATCTGTCCATCCACCGAACAAAGAGTCTCATACAATGGACAGGTATGGGAAGCATATGTTTTCTTCAGCGACCTTTACTCTCAGGTCACTGAATTACTTGTCTCATTTCACATGACTTCTGAGGGATCTCCTGAAGGAGCTAAAAAATATCCTGCAAGATCCTACAGCTGAGGGAGCTGCGAACAGGGCAACTTCCCAGCTTGCGACCTTGACCTCCGTAGTTAACTCCTCCATGGGGCTCATTTCTTATGCAGCAGATGGAGCGAGTAGGGCAGCAGGTACCAGAGTAGCTTTGCAGAGACACTCCTGGATGTGCCTTTGTCAATTTGCAGAACCTTTTAAGTCTTCATTTACCAACACCCCCTTCGATGGCTCGTCCTTGTTCAGGCCTTGGGTAAAAGAGGCTCTCACCAGGTGTGAACAGGATGGCAAGACTCTCTGCCATAGGAGTCCATTTTTCCACTCCATTCTGAACCTATTCTAAAGGTCAGAAGAGTGGAAAAATGCGGTTTTGAGAATCCCAGGGAGCTTCGCCTGACACACATGGAGATTTTTCCCCCAGGGGCAGAGGGGGAAACAACGTAAGATGCCACCCTCATGGCAGAGGGGGTCCGCAACAGCAGGGAGACAGAGATACTTTCTCTGCTAGGCCCTTCCAGCACTCCTGAATGGAGGCCTGGCTGTCCACCTCTAGAGGTGGTCGGGGGCAGACTATCACTGTACCCAGCAGCCTGGCAATCTATCGCAAGAGAAACATGGGTACTGTCGATAATATCCAGGGGTTGCAAAATTCCTTTCTCAGCCCCCCCCCCCAAAAGATAAATGTCCTATACCAGATGTTCCACCCAGTCTTTGGGATCATGCAATCCTAGAGGTTCAAGGATTGCTAAAAAGAAAAGAGCCATCCAGGAAGTCCCTGCAGACCAAATCGGATCCGGAACTTACTTAAGGTTCTTTTTAGTTCCAAAAAAGACAGGGGACTTGAGACCCATTTTGGATCTCAGCAAATTAAACCAATTGATAAAAAAGATGAAGTTCCAGATGACAACACAGCAGTCCATTCTTCCCTTCTTGGGTCAGGACAATTAGATGTGCTCCATAGATCTCCAGGACGTGTACTACCATATACAAATGGACAGGCAATCCAGGAGATTCCTATGCTTCCGGCTGGGACTCTGTCATTATCAGCTCAGGGCCCTGCCCTTTGGTCTCACTACAGCCCCCCAGGGTGTTCACCAAGTGTATCGCAGTGGTCACGGCTCACCTGAGGTGTCTACGATTCCAGGTGTTTCCATATCTAGACGACTGTCTCCTCACTGCTACCACTGAGTATCAACTGATCAAAGCACAGGACTGCACAATCCAAACTTGTTCCCAGTTAGGCATCACCATAAACTATGAAAAGTATGCCTTGTTGCCTTGTCAATTACCTTTATAGGGGCAGACTTGGATACAAGACGCATGATAACAAAACTGCCTCAAGACAGGGTTTCAACCATTTGTCAGCAAGTTTCATTTCTCATAAAGTAGACGAGAGTTCAGGCAAGACATTTAAGTTAGAGGCTCTCCCATCGGGGGAGTCGCCATTGTTCGAGGCTCTCCCCCTTCTTTCTTCTCCCCTAAAAAAACAAAAAAAAAAGCACCCAAAGTTCTCCTTTTTTGTTGTTGGGCTACCTGTTACAGCCTAGTTGCAGTTGGTTGTTGTGTGCTGTTAGTTGATAGTTTTATGTTTTTTTCCTGTACTGTGAAAAATCCTTGTCTAGTGTTTACCATGTCTAAAGAGTTGAAAGCCTCTGGATTTAAAAAAATGCAACTCGTGTTGCCAGAAAATATCCCTTAAGGATGGGCACACAAATTGTGTTTATTGTTTAGGGGCTGTTCACCTGCAGGACTCTTGTTTGATCTGTTGCGCTTTCAGTTCAACAGTCCTGCAGGAGAGAAGAAATAAGCTTATTTTACGTGGCCTCCTGTAGAACCCTCAAGATTCTTCATCTCAGGGTCCCCAGCCAGCCAAAGTGCCCGAGAAACACTCCAAGCCATCGGTTCCGAGTTCGGAACAGACAAAAATTCACTGAAAAGCCTTCGGCTCTGTCGGCTCCCAGCATTGGCTCTGACAAAGCTAAGCACCTGGCAGCTCCATCTGTGTCCTCTGAGCCAGTCCGGACACATAAGAGATCAAAGTCTCCTTCTTTGGAGCCGGTATGCTCTGCTCCACAATCGCTTCTGCTGCAACCTGGAGCAGGCAGTCACCGGTCCTCTTCACACTCCTCTCAGTCCTCCAGGCTTTTAATTCACAACTTGGAGAGAGTGGTCAACGGGCGTCTCAAGTCACAAGCACTTGCCAAATTACTTTCGAGCTCAGCCCATAAGGAATTGTCTCCTTCGGCCCTTCCAGCTTCTCCATCAATTCCTCCTCTGACTCTCTTGAGCTTTGAGCCGGAGAGCATGGAGGTTGTGGTGGTGGAACCATCGGCTTTGGTTTCTTCTACCTTATCAGTTCCGAAGACCACTCCAATCCCCTCGATGTCTCAGTCCCTCGAGGGATCTGGGTGCCAAAGCTCTCTCGCCGGCTCCGAGAGGGGGAAGTGGCATCAGACCCTTGTCCGACCTGCTCTCCCTCTCGGAGCTTCGGCACAGGTGAGCTCTGCTCCTACATCAGTCTCTGGCTGTCACTCCCAGTTCAAAGATCATCTCCGGGCTCTTCGGAGCTGGCGGAACTTCAACTTGGGACTGTGGCGCCCTCGAGGCGATGAGCGTGCTTTCTTTTGAGACTGCTCCACCCTCTGCTCCATTGGCTCCTTCTCCCTCTGTGCCTGCCTTTGTCCCTCCTCCTGCCTCCAAGCGTAGGGAACCTGTGCCCCAAGATGCCCCACTGGGTGACCCCACCTCTTCCAAAACCTCCCCCGAACATTCAGAGGAGGTCCCTCGGAAGAACAAACGTAAGAGGAAGCATCTAGACTTCCCTGAGTCTATCACTTCGGATACAGACTTGGATGAATCGGAAGGGTCCCCACTGTCCCCTTTGAGAATGTCTCTTTTTTTAGACATCTTGGAGATCCATAGAGGGGTGGCTGGAAGTCCCTAGCCCCTTCTGAGGATGAGTCGGTCTTACTGGATCCATTTGGTTCCCAACCCTCCACCTCTTGGGAGTCTCCAACTTTCGACCCACTTTTGTCTGTAGTAAGTCGAAAGGCGTGGAGTGCTCCGGAGACCATGGAACCAGTTCTTAGGAGACCAAACAAATCTATTACTGCTCCAGAGGATAAGTCTTTCCTTTCCAAAGGGGTCCCTGTTGATGCCATGGTGGTGGCAGCAGCCACTAAGAAGAAACTTGCGGAAACTTCTTCATCTGTCCATCCACCGAACAAAGAGTCTCATACAATGGACAGGTATGGGAAGCATATGTTTTCTTCAGCGACCTTTACTCTCAGGTCACTGAATTACTTGTCTCATTTCACATGACTTCTGAGGGATCTCCTGAAGGAGCTAAGAAATATCCTGCAAGATCCTACAGCTGAGGGAGCTGCGAACAGGGCAACTTCCCAGCTTGCGACCTTGACCTCCATGGTTAACTCCTCCATGAGGCTCATTTCTTATGCAGCAGATGGAGCGAGTAGGGCAGCAGGTACCGGAGTAGCTTTGCAGAGACACTCCTGGATGTGCCTTTGTCAATTTGCAGAACCTTTTAAGTCTTCATTTACCAACACCCCCTTCGATGGCTCGTCCTTGTTCAGGCCTTGGGTAAAAGAGGCTCTCACCAGGAGTGAACAGGATGGCAAGACTCTCTGCCATAGGAGTCCATTTTTCCACTCCATTCTGAACCTATTCTAAAGGTCAGAAGAGTGGAAAAATGCGGTTTCGAGAATCCCAGGGAGCTTCGCCTGACACACATGGAGATTTTTCCCCCAGGGGCAGAGGGGGAAACAACGTAAGATGCCACCCTCATGGCAGAGGGGGTCCGCAACAGCAGGGAGACAGAGATACTTTCTCTGCTAGGCCCTTCCAGCACTCCTGAATGGAGGCCTGGCTGTCCACCTCTAGAGGTGGTCGGGGGCAGACTATCACTGTACCCAGCAGCCTGGCAATCTATCGCAAGAGAAACATGGGTACTGTCGATAATATCCAGGGGTTGCAAAATTCCTTTCTCAGCCCCCCCCCCAAAAAGATAAATGTCCTATACCAGATGTTCCACCCAGTCTTTGGGATCATGCAATCCTAGAGGTTCAAGGATTGCTAAAAAAAAAAAGAGCCATCCAGGAAGTCCCTGCAGACCAAATCGGATCCGGAACTTACTTAAGGTTCTTTTTAGTTCCAAAAAAGACAGGGGACTTGAGACCCATTTTGGATCTCAGCAAATTAAACCAATTGATAAAAAAGATGAAGTTCCAGATGACAACACAGCAGTCCATTCTTCCCTTCTTGGGTCAGGACAATTAGATGTGCTCCATAGATCTCCAGGACGTGTACTACCATATACAAATGGACAGGCAATCCAGGAGATACCTATGCTTCCGGCTGGGACTCTGTCATTATCAGCTCAGGACCCTGCCCTTTGGTCTCACTACAGCCCCCAGGGTGTTCACCAAGTGTATCGCAGTGGTCACGGCTCACCTGAGGTGTCTACGATTCCAGGTGTTTCCATATCTAGACGACTGTCTCCTCACTGCTACCACCGAGTATCAACTGATCAAAGCACAGGACTGCACAATCCAAACTTGTTCCCAGTTAGGCATCACCATAAACTATGAAAAGTATGCCTTGTTGCCTTGTCAATTACCTTTATAGGGGCAGACTTGGATACAAGACGCATGATAACAAAACTGCCTCAAGACAGGGTTTCAACCATTTGTCAGCAAGTTTCATTTCTCATAAAGTAGACGAGAGTTCAGGCAAGACAAGTTTTACAAGTCCTGGGCTCAATGGCTGCTGCAATTGCACTAGTTCCTTTAGCACGCTTCCACATGCGGATTCTACAGTGGCTTCTCTTTGCTCAGTGGTCTTTCCAGGATTTGCCAATGTCACACATGATCTTGATCACGGAATCTTGCCAAAAAGGACCTACTATGGTGGCTTGTCTCCCCCCAGGTGACTCTGGGCAGACCCTTTTTAGACCCCCATCCTATAGCCACAGTGACCACGGACGTTTCCCAGATAGGGTGGAGGGCATTATCTAGGACGGACTCTCCAAGGAAGGTGGCAACCTCACAAGTACCATTTGCACATCAGTGTTCTAGAAATGAGACTGGTGCTTCTGGCGTTGCAAGCACTTCAAGACTCTCTACCTACCAGAACCATTACAATCCAGACAGACAATATGTCAGTGGTATGGCACATCAACAAGCAGGGTGGGACCAGATCTTTCCCTTTGTGTCAGGAGACTCTTCAAGTGTGGTAATGGGCAATATCTTCACAACGTTCTCTGATTGCGACGCACATTCTTGTAAAATCCAACGTGATAGAGGACAGGCTCAGCAGGGCTATCCTCATGCCTCATGAGTGGTCCCTGAAGCAAGAAGTTGTAGACTTGATTTTCCACAAATAGGGCCAGCCATGCTGTGATATTTTTTCCACTCCCCCAAACAACAAATGCAGCAGCTACTTTGCCCTAGTTCCCGCTCCGGGCCAGTCACCAGGGATGCACTTGTTCACGATTGGCCTCCGAAACTACTATATGTCTTTCCACCTTTCCCTTTCATTCCAAAGGTACTTCAGAAAGCAAAATCGTTGGGTTGCAAACTCATCCTTATTGCTCCTTACTGGCCTTGTCCGATATGGTTTCCATTTCTTCACCTATCATCTTCAACTGGAGCCTTGGGGTACTGGACCCAGTTCCAGACCTCCTGACACATAAGTCAGGTGGGCTTCACCCATCCCTCCAAACTCTCAAGCTGACAGCTTCGTTACTCCACTTCCAATCTTAGCCAGGCTCCCAGACATTTCCCCTGCTGTACAACTCATCCTAGTGTCTTCCCACAAGCCCACTACAAGGAGAATTTACACTAGCAAATGGAAGAGGTTCTCTTATTGGGCAAAGTGTAATAACATTGATCCCTTTATGGCTCCTGTTCACAAGAGTCTTGACATTCTGGCCAAAACCTTTGAAAAAGGGGCAGCTGCAGCTACTACTTAAGTCCAATTTGCTGTCATCTCCAATTTTCATGTACGAGATTTGGGTTCTAACATTATGTCCCATAAGTTGTGCAGAGCATTCTTACGAGGTACAACACTTGTACGGTCCCTGGTAAGAAAACCCCCTGGGACCTAAACTTGGTTTTAGCTTCGATGGTTCTGCCTCCCTTTGAACCAATAGCATCTTGCCCCCTGAAGTTTCTATCTTGGAAAACCCTCCTCTTGGTTGCTATAACCTCAGCTAGATGGGTTTCTAAATTACATGCTTTGTCTATTCACCCGCTGTATCTCATTTTTTAGTGTGTGTGTGTCTCTCGCTTAAGACCAATCCTTTTTTCTTGCCAAAGCTTTGTTCAGAGTATAACTTAAATCAGTCCATTGAGCTTCCTGTGTTCTTCTCCAATTACGGTGATAGGGCAGAGTATAGATTACACCAATTGGATGTTCGTAGACAATTACATTTTTATTTACACAGGACCAAAGACCTCAGAAAATCAGACCAATTGTTTATATCCTTTGCTGACAATAAACAAGGTTATCCAGTTTCAAAAGTGACCTTATCAAAATGGTAATCGGACACAATCAGTTATTCATATGGTTTGCATAAAAAGATGCTTCCAGGAAGGCCCAGAGGATTTTCAACCAGGGCCTTAACCATCTCTGTTGCTTTCCAAACTAAATTGCCCATCTATGCAGCAGCAACATGGGCAAATCCTCATACCTTTATCACTCATTACAAAGTGGATGCGGTCTCCCAGAATATTGCATCCTTTGGTTCCATGGTCCTGAAGAATTTGTTCCAGTGAACCACCCAAGAATCAGATGCTGGGGACGCGGTCCCAACCAACAAGAACAAAGGCGAGATGGGATAACATAACATAAAGAAGTTATGTACGTACCATAACGTTCCAAGTTTGTTGTCCTTCATCTCGCCTTCCTTTTTGCGATCCCCCCTCCTCCTCCTCCCCTTCCTGGAGGTTCAAGAGGAGTTCTTTATTGGTTACACTGGCTGAGTTCCCTGCTGACATACCAGGTTAGTTAACCATGCATTGTATTTTCCTCTTTCCTTCCTACCTTAGATGTATAAGAGCTTAGTAAAAATCATTTTTTTGCTATGTATGTCTAGTGTGGGCTATTACAAATGAGATCTGGGTAGCTCCCACTAGGCATGTTGGGATAAGACGTAGCCTCGAGCCAGTAAAAGCTCTCGAGCTATAGTAAACTGGCTGAGTCAGAGCCGAGGAATGGCTCTGAACCCAACCAGCAAGAAGGAAGGCAAGATGGACAGCAAACATGGAACGTTATGGTAGGTACATAACTTCTTTTTTTCATTTATATAAATGTGTGGTCATCTATGTATAAGTGATAATTCAATAAAGTTGTTTCTTAAAAAAAAAAAAGTCAACTGCAGTTGCCTCCTAAATAGCCTAAAACATAACTTAGTAGGACCTCTTGAGGCACTGTTCATCTACAGCCTCAAAACAGGTTACATGCCAGGTGAATGGGGTGCCACAGTATTCATCCATCTTCGTAAGGGTGGACCATCAACAAATTCTCAGAACTAGGCATAAATCCCTACAAAACTCGGTGAGTTGCTGCCTGGCTCACATATAGGAGCTAAGAAGTCAGGAATGGTGAGACCATCTCAGTCAGGAGATTGGTCACCAGCAGAGTACCAAAGGACTCAGTGCTGGGCCCGCTCCTGTCTGACATCCACTTCTTGGAAATCAAGGAATCAGATGTCAAATGTGTCTGGCTCACTCCGTTTGCAAATGATTGTAAACTGAGAGCTATAAATTTCCCTCATGATACCAGCATCCTACAAGAGGGTCTAACACAAATAACTGGTGCCAAAGCCACAGATTAAAACTCAGTGCCAAGAAATGCATTATGGTGCTGTTTTGGAAGTCATCCCCACAAGCTAATTTCTCCATTGATTAAACACCCCTAAGGGTTGACCCAATAATTAAGGGTTTGAGAACGTATGTTGACAGTAATTTGGCATTCGACCATCACATAACCAAGATAGTAAGAAAATCATTGTATGTTGCCCAGCTGACAAGCAAGGATATGGCATCCAGGACCAGATAAGTTACTGTACCACTCTACGTAGCTCTTATCAGATCCATCATTGAGTACAGTGCCCCCTTGGGCATGTACCTAACCAGGTGCTTGCAGTAATTGGAATGGCCTCAAAAGTTCCTCACCAGGAGAATCCAGGGTATGAGTACCCTCTCTTACACAGATCGCCTTAAGTCCCTATCTCTGTAGTCTCTTACAGAATATTGAGAGGCGTTTTATGCCTAACATATAAGGCATTCTCATATCCCACTGTAATGAATATCTTGCATATCTGCAAAACAAACAGCACCAGAAACACTAGATCCAAGGACCTGAACTTTGTCCGTGACATAAAGAGAACATGTCTGAAAGACTGATGTGTCTCAGAGGAACCCTATATCCTGGAATAAGCTGTCCATCTATGTGAAGCAGATGTCATCACTGACCCTATTCAAAAGATACCTTGATCACTGGATGGGAAATTGCAAATTCATCCCCATTCTGGACCATGTCTCAGTAAGTACATTTATCCCCAACTAACATAACCCCACATAACCTTTAGCTACCTCTTCACTATCATACTCCACCGAATAGGCATCCAAGGAACTTGGAGACAAAACTGGATTGGGTTGTATGGCTAGGCTTCTAAAGAACCTTTGTGATCTTTAAGCTAGTATAAACCCATGAACCTATGAATGGAGCTTGTACTGGCTGCACTCACTAAAACCAAGAACATGGCCTCACTGGTCCCCGATAATATCCCAGGATACCTTCTTAATAGTCTAAAATATGATGTATTAGGACCCCTTGTAGTCCTTATTTAGCTGTAGTTTTAAAGTTTGCTTTGTGCCATGTGAATGGAGGACTGGCAATGGTCAGCCCCCTTTGTAAGGGAGGACCTTACTGTTTCTGGAAACTACAGACCTATTAGTCTGACTAGTTCTGTTTGCAAAGCCATGGAAAGAATTATCTTGTAAATTATCAGTAAGGATATAGAAGACCTCTGGACACTTGATCCATCCCAGTTTGGCTTTGTCAAAGGAAGTTCATGCTTAACTGAATTTGGCGGACTTCTTTGAAAAGGTCACTAAGGCAATGGATGAAGGGAAGACTGTGCATACTGCCTACCTAGGTTTGGCTAAAGCATTTGACACAGTACCTCACACAGGTATTGTCAGCAAACTTGTGTAACTAGGTTATAAATCCCTTTGTAATATGCTGGATAGCTAGCTGGCTTACTGGTATGGTGCAAGAGATTAGTATCGGTGAGGCCACCTCCACAGAGAAGCAGATCACCAGTGGAGTCCCGCATAGCTGTTTGCTGATCGCACTCTTCTTTGATGTCTACTTCTTAGATGTCAAAGCCAGTGTTAGGAACCTTTGGCTGACAAAGTTCGCAGATGATTGCTAACTGGGAGCAGGCATTGAATTCCCCCCAAGATAAGAACATTCTTCAAGACGGTCTAATATAGACAAACACTTTGGTGCCAAAGCTATAGCTTAAAACTCTGAAATGTAGCATAGTAACTTTTGGGAAGCCTGCCACCCCAGGTAACAGTGTCTGCAATAAAACACCCTTAAAAGTTGATTCACTAGTCAGGGATCTGGGAACTCATGATGTAGCTAGTAACTTAGCCTTTGCCCAATATGTGTCCCAGGCAGTAAGAAAATTATTCTGTGGTGTTAAGCTTATAAGCAAAGGCATGGCATCTAGGTCCTGAGAGGTCATCATACCACTGTACTCGGCCCTCATCAGACCCATCAAAGATTATAATGGCCTCTTTGGTATGTACCTGACCAAACAAGTGCAGTAACTGGGACATTCACAAAACTTCCTTACCGAAAGAATGCAGGGAGTAATCACAATGTTCTATGCTGACTGCTCTTTACTCTGCATCATACTGACCTCTGAGAGGTGGTCTTTACCTGGCATACAGGGCATCCCTAGACTCTGTTTTGATGAACCTTTTGCACATCTGCAAAACAAACGGCATCTACTCCAAGATTAAAATACCCAAATTTTGCTTGGGTCATAAATGGGGCATGTTGGAGATATGTTTCTCAGAGTTCCCATTCTCTGGAACAGGCTTTCCATTCATGTCAAGCAGAGACTTTCTTCTTGTCCCTTTTTAGGTGCAACTTGGACCAGTAGATAGGTAATTGCAAATTCACACCTAGTCTGGCTCCTGTGTATCTGATGGACAGAGGCGGTTAGTACATCACCACCTATGTAAATCAAATTTTTAGGTCGCATTTAGATTGCATGATGAGGCTTATAAGGGCCCTAGTGGTCATTAGTCTAGTGTACACATGTGAACTTGTGTTTAAGCTGCAGTTTCCTCTTGTGAGGAAAAAAAAATCTGCTTTGTGTAGTCTGATTTCTTCTATTTTTCAGGTCACTACTCGTTATCTGAAGTGTGCTTATGACTGAATGTACTGCTTCCAGGGATATTATCATTGGTACTTTTTTTGAGGAGGTTTGCCTGGTTGCATTCTCAGAACCTTGCAGAAGATGTAAAAAAATGACATTTTTAATTCTCCTTTGGATAGAGGTTTAATGTTTGGACAATATGCTGCAGAAGTTATCAAAAAGTGTGATGAGAGAGGTAAGCTGATTCAGGGGATCTGAGTTTTCATCCCTCCTCTAAATTTTCTAAGGGATTTTGTGCTTCCTCCTCATCCACTTTTAGCAAGAAACAAAATAAACAGTCTCAGCAGAATGCTAGTAAGCAGGCATTTAAAAAGCAATGGTAGGGAGGTTCCAGAAAGTAAGCTGGAACCCCTGCAGAACAACGGATAGTCAAGTAAGGCAGAGTAACTGTTTATGGGACCTTATTCCCCCTTCCCACCCTGGCAGTCCCTTACCCCTTCCAGAAAGTCTAAATCTCCATTTCTGACTTTTTGGTAAAGGATTGTTTTACACAAATTGGTTCTTAAACTATTCCAGGTGGATACAGATGGCAGTGGGAGTAAATTCTCCCTTTCCAAGGTTTCCTAATCATCCACTAGACCAAACCCTTCTCTTCCCTCCTGTCCTACATCCCATGGATTATAGAAGCAGTTTCCCCTTCCCAGCTGGGAAAAGGATTTTATTCAAAATTATTTTTAGTCCCAAAGAAAGAAAATTCCTAGAAACCACTTCTGGAACCTTTTGTTTCCTAAATCAGTTTGTGATAGTACCCAAGTACAAAAAGCTGTCACTTCATCCTCATTTGAGTTTTTTTTTTGTTACTAACCTTAGATTTAAAAGATGCATATGTTCTGTTTCCTGTTCTTCCAGATTTCAGACCTTTCTTAAGGTTTTGTGTTTATGGTTCGCAGCATCAGTTCACTGCCTTTGAGCTAGCCAGTGCTCTAAGACTGCTCGCAAAGTGCCTAACTCCTGTCCATAGCCCATTACAGGCTGCAGGGTATCCACATTTTTCCCATATTTAGATGACTTATCTTTGCAGAGTCTTTTTCAAAGTGTCAGGAATATATCATTTGGGCAAGAGATCTCTTACAGAGGCTGGGATTTGAAGACAGCATTTAAAAATCTTTTTTTCTTCACACAGAATTATGTTTCTGGGGCTACCTGCTGTACATCTCCGTATAAAGACCTTTTCTTCTGCAGGAAAAAAAATAGATCTATAGTTAGATGTATTCCAGGTATTTTCCACTCAGACTTTGCTCACTGTAACAATACTTCAGTGATCTGGGTCTTGTGGCATTCTTGATTCTCATGCTACCTCTTGCAAGACTCTAAAGGAGAAACGTAAAATAGTATGTGAAGTGTCACTAGTCTCTGCATCAGCACCCATTGTCTTTTTAAATTCAGTTCTGGCATTTAAGACAAGAGAAATTACTTGATTGAGACAACAAATATTCCCGAGTCCAGGTATTCTGATCTCTCCTCTTGGTTCAAAGCAGTCACTTACCGCTGACGCCTCACATTTTGCTTAAGGAGCAGTGTCAAGGGGGATAGAAGTGCAAGGTCTTTGGGGCAAGAAAGATGGACAACAGCACAGATGCTAGCACTTAAAGGCTCTCAACTCTGTGAACATAAGTGTTGCCCAGGTACTCTTCAAGTTGTTACAGACAGTACCACAGTGGTATGATGTATAAACAAGTAAGGGGAACTAGATCTTATCCCTTTGCATACTAGTCAAGTTAGCATGGAATATAGCTTTACAGCCCAGTTTCACTCTACAAGAGTTCTGTTAGAGCAAAACTGTGTGGCATACAAGCCGAGCAGGACAAAGGCAGACCCATATGAATAGAAACTTGATTGGG
Source organism: Protopterus annectens (assembly GCF_019279795.1). Taxonomy (NCBI): domain Eukaryota; kingdom Metazoa; phylum Chordata; order Ceratodontiformes; family Protopteridae; genus Protopterus; species Protopterus annectens. The sequence continues at coordinate 167,531,355 of NC_056743.1, read as the reverse complement.
GGTCTTATTTGATCCATCTGTGGGGAATTCCTTGGGCAGACTTTTTTTTTGCCTCTTTTTCTAGACAGTCAAGTGGCAAAATTCAGTTCCAGGGTCCCATGCCATGACCTAAACCTCATCACCACAATAAACAGAACATGCTGGAGGGATAGATTCCTGTCCCAGAGACTTCCCATACTCTGGAACAGACTACCTATCTATGTCAAACAGAGCTCCTCATTAGCACTCTTCAAGAAAAATCTTGATAATTGGATGGGAGATGGGAAATTTACCCTGGGGATCACTTCTGTGGCTCTGCTCGACAGGGGCACAGGAAAATAATTTTTTTGGGTGGCGAAAGCCAGGGTACATTTTTGGCAAGGCTTAAATAGGCCCTAGGGCCAATAGCCTAGTACCCTCCTATGAACCTATGCAAGAAGGCCTGGAAGACGGATGTTTTTTCCCCCTTGTACAAGAATGTTCCTGTATGCTTTTCTACCCTTTCCACTGATATCCTGGGTACTTCTGAAGATTCAGAAGAAATCCCCAGCGATCAGTACAGTGACTTAGTTCTGGTCCTGGCAAGTGGTTCTCCCTTCTTTTGGAGTTGGCCAGGGAAAATTACCACAGACTTCCTCATATACATTATTACCCACACAAGACCAGGGGTGTTTAATATATCCTGACCCCAAATAACTATAAGTGACTGCCTGGATGATGGGATCTTTTTAGGCACCTGTTTTCTGAGGACGTGCAGCAGGTTCTAATGGCAACAAGAAAGCCTTTTACTAGAAAATCATACATGAACAAATTGAAAAGGTTTTCTAGTTGATTCTAACAAAATGACAACACCCTTTCAGGTCTAGTGTGTCTCTGGTTTTACAGTATTTGTATGAGTTACTTTTTGTGGTTTGCCTTAAACCCCTCTGTCAAGGTTCATTGCTTGGCTATTTCAACATGTCTTCCCATGGATCCCACTCTTTCAATGCATTGTCATGTGAAAATGTTTTTGAAAGGGGTGCTTCGTAGGAAACCTGCCAGAAAACCAGTGGCTCTTCCTTGGAATTTAAATTTTTCTTTAAGAGAAGCTAACAGTTGCCCCATCTGAACCAGCTCAATTGGCTGACTTGAAGTTCTTATCAAATAAGACAGATGTTCTTCGTGTTTCACTGTTGCAGTCATCAACATTTGGGTTGTCCCTGCCAGGGTAGCTCTCAGCCCGAATACCAGAGGCTTAGTATTTCTGCATCTGTTGCTGTCTTTCTTGCCTTGGAGCCTGAAGCAGAAGTAGTTCGTGCGAGTGCCGGTTGGCCGCTACCTGAGTTTCATCTTCTGAATTGAAGCTGAAGTCTTCTAAAGCTAAGTACCCCATTGGGGATCCTTTTTTCTTGCACTAACCGATGTCAGAAAAAGTTAACAATTATCTCGCCTGTGGAAAGCAAATATCACACCGAGACTTTCATTCTTACTGCGTCACTTGTTTAGGCCCAGACCATGACGTCCCACCTCTCATTCCCAGGATATTGCTCAAAATAAAGGAGGAAAAAACAAGGATAATTCTTATAGCTCCAGACTGGCCTCGCCAGCACTGGTACCCCTTGCTGCTCAGCCTGTCCCCTCTGCCACCTTGGCATCTCCGTCAGATTCCAAACCTCCTTACCCAGAAGAAAGGGGAATTCATGCATCCCAATTTGCAGACACTCAGTTTGGCAGCTTGGCTTATTCCCTAACTCCCAGTCAGTCCGCCAACCTCAGCAAACAGGTGATAGATGTCATACGTGAGGCCAGATGCCCTAGCACTAGGAATTTTTATGCTGACAAACGGAAAAGGTTCTGCACCTGGATTCAGGCTAAGGGAGCCAATACGGCACCGCCCTTCCACCCTCTCATCCTTGATTACTTAGCTGACCTGCTACACAGTGGACTCTCCTTTTCCTCTATTAAAATTCATGCCTCTGCTATATCTGCTCATTTTCCCACTGAGCAACCCTTTTTTCTCACACCCTCTGATCAAACAGTTTCTAAGAGGGGCTAGCAACTTGAGGCCACCCAGAAGAGCACCAACCCCAGCTTGGGACCTTAACTTTGCGTTGGAAAAGCCCATCCTCCCTTTTGAGCCTGCCTCTTCAGCAGAGTTAAAATTTCTCTCCTGGAAGCCAGCTTTCCTTCTGGCCATCACTTCAGCCAGAAGGGTCTCTGAGCTGCAAGCACTCACGGCTGTGAAACCCTTCATCATCTTCCATGCTGACAGGGTATCCCTCAGGACTAACCCATCCTTCATGCCCAAGGTGGTGTCCAGTGTGGCTCTCAACTAATCCATTCATTTGCCCACCTTTTTCCCCCTAACCCACAGAACAATGGGGAAAGGATTATGCACGCTAGATGTGCACTGACAGCTCAGAGTCTATCTAGACAGGACTAAATCCTTCAGAAAGTCTGATCAATTGCTGGATAGCTTTGCTGCATGGGCAGAGGGCAAAGCCATCTCCAAACAAACCATCTCCAAATGGATCACACTGCATCCATTTCTGCTACCTATGACACGGAAAGCCTCCACCCAAGGGGATCAGGACTCACTACACCAGAGCAGCCTCCACCTCGGCAGCTTTTCCTCAGAGGAGTCCCCACCAGGGACATCCTGGAGGCTGCCACCTGGACATCTGTTTACACTTTTACCAAGCATTACTACCTGTCTCTCTTCTCCAAGTCCAGGGCAAGGTTTGCCTCTGCAGTCTTGCAGGGCATCCTAGCCAGACCCTAGTTCCTTGATTGCCTCCACCCTTTTCCTCAGCTTTGGGAATCAACTCAAATGTGGTAACTGCAACAGTGAAACACGAAGAACATAGTACAGTTGTGTACACTTACCATTAATGTAGATGCTAGTGCATTCACTGTTACAGTCCTGATTTCCCTCCCTCTATCCCCCTCTTCTTTCTTCTCTTTCCTTACAAGGGACATATTGGTATTTACTTTCTACTGGTGGGGTTCTTCCACCAAATCCTGGCTCCCACTTGGGGGCTGTTGACAGGTTAGGGCAAAAAAAAACTGATGTAATGGCGTTGGCTACCTTACTTATACTCCTGACGTCAGTCCTGAAGCGACAGCAACCGACGCAGAAATACTAAGCCTCTGGTATTCGGGCCAACCAAGGGCTACCCTGGTAGGGATATACCAAATGTGATGACTGCAACAGTGAATACACTCTAACATCTACATTTATGGTAAGTGTACACAACTATACTTTTTGCTGATTTCACTGACATCTGAAATAAAATGTAATGTTCTACAAAGATAGGATTTCATTGACAACTAATCCTTCATTTATGTCAAAAGTAGTATCTAAGATTAGTTTAAATCACACTATCCATCTTCCTGTTTTTTTCCAGAACCAAAAAATGAGGGAGAAAAGATTCTCCATACCTTGTATGTTCACACACAACTCCAGTAATATCTTGACAGAGTAAAAATTTTCTGAAGTTCTAATCAGTTGATTTTCTGTAGTCCTATCTCACCTTCATTCTTACATATGGGTTCGGAGCCGATCCTTGGCTCCGACTCTACCGATTACAAAGCTCGAAGTCTCTCAGTTGGCTCGTGGCAAGGTAGGTATCCCATAGTGCACTAGTAAGAATCCATAGATCTCGTTTGCTGCATCTACGAGTTCATAAGTGCACTCTTTCTTGGCCGTGGCTAAGTTGGATTTTCTTCATTATTCTTTTTCTATAGTGATCGTTTTCTGATAATATTAGTAGCTTAATATTTATAGCTTAATTGCTGTTATTATAGTAGTAGATTAGTTAGTGTGTTTTTTGAATATTTACAAAGTTTCCGCAGGCCCTTTTTTCTTCTGAGTGGTATCCCTTCTTTGGTGTGTTAGTTTTTTTGCTATATTTACATATCTTAGGTGTAGGTCCATGTTTTAATTAGGACCTTTTTCTAACTTGTGTTTTTGACTAGAATAAGTAGTATAAAATTAATAACTGTGTGCAGTGTTCCTTTATTTAGTTAATGTTTGTTGAATTTTTGCAGTTATTACAAGTTTTTGACATAGCTTCCTCATCTGTTTACGGCTAGGTCCGTTAAGTTAAAGGACCTAGTCATCTGTTTTTCGCTCGTCCTTGTGTGTTGTTCTTGAGCAGGACTACGCCCGTTTGAGTTAGAGGACCTAGTTCTCTGTTGTTTTTTCCTTGTGTGCAGTGCTTCTTTATCAGGGCTAGGCTCATTTAATTTAGAGGACCTTGTCCTCTCTTCCTGCCTTTTCCTCTTGTCATTGTGTGTTCTGAAAATATGACTAAGGAGTCGAAGGATCATAAACCTTCGGGTTTTAAAAAGTGTCTCAAATGTTCTCAAAAAATGTCCCCGACTGACGGACATAGTAATTGTGTTTACTGCCTAGGAGCCATACATCCTCAGGAGACGTGTTCCTTTTGTCACTCCTTTAGTTCTCGGGTTCTCCAGGAAAGGAAGAACAAATTGATCCTAAAAGGTCTTTTTAAGCCTTCCTTTGAGGAGGATGTAGCCAGTTCTTCATCATCGCATTCCAGGTCTCCCTTTTCTAAAAAAAAGAGAAAGCCAAGTCGGCCAAGAGACAGTCTCTCACACAGACTGTTTTTCTGGACCTCCACAAAAAATTACAAAATTGGACAAACCTACCTTTTCGACTCCACTGTCCTCTGAGCCGGTCGTGATTATCAACATAGACACTCCAGTATCGGCCCCAAGTTTTTCAGAGCCGACTACTGAACACTTAGCTTGGAGCCGGTCTACAGAATTATTACCGGTCTTCCCAACTCTCAGATCTCTGATTTTGCAAAAATCTAGATCACCTACCCTGTCTTCCAAATCCTCCAAGAGTCTTTCTGAAGAGGATGTAGAGAGAGTAGTGATTAGACTCTTGAAGTCATCGGCACTAGCTAATTTGTTGCCAGCTCCAACCCAATCGGTTACAGAGCCGTCTAAGGCCATTCCACCTGCTTCTGTTCCTCCTCCGAGGCATCTCCGTCCTTCAGAGCCAGAGCTATCTGTGTCACTTGTGGAACCATCGGTTCCAGCACCTCTTTTGTCTGTCTCGGAGCTAACTTCCGCTCCACCACCTTCGGTGCCATCCTTGGTGTCTAGGAGCCGAAGCTCACCAGTCGGCCCCGACACTTGGACCCAAACTTCCTTTGTTCCGAGCCTACCTCTTGGTGCATCGGCTCAGATGACTCTGATCCTACATCCATCTCGGAGCCGATCACTACTTCTGCTTCTTCGGAACCGAGGGGTGTCCTCGGAGCCAGAGAGATCTGCCTTTGGGATGATGAGGAGCTTGCTGTCTAGGTGTTAAGCTCCACACAAGGATACCGATGCTCTTCCCCTTTAAGCTCCGACCTCTGTCTCAGCACCATCTCTCTCTCTTGACAGCAGAGACCCACAGCCTCAGGAGCCCCCATTGGGTGGCCCCCAATCTTCCGGGACCTCCCCAGAATACCCTTCTTAGGATCCTTATCGGAAGAGAACTTGCAAGAGGAAGCATGTAGACTCCCCTAATGAGTGCACCTCTGACACTGACCTCGAGTCAGAAGGGTCCCATAGGTCATCCTCTGATATCTCCTTCGTAGATATCCTAGAGATCCTGAAACAGAGAGGTGGCTGGCCCACTATTACGCCTTCTGATGAGGAGTCAGTGTAGCTGAAGGCGTTCGGGTCTCAACCTTCTGCCTCTTGGGTGTCTCCACCTTTCGATGAGCTCTTAGACTTAGTCATTTGAAAGGTGTGGGAAACTCCTTATGCCATAGAACCAGTCCCCAGAAGTCCCAACAAGTTTCTTTCTGCCCCCAAATAGAAAGTTTTTGACTAAAGGTGTGCTTGTCGATGCCATGGTGGTGGCAGCAGCCACAAAGAATGAACTAGTGGAAACTTGCTCATCTGTCCATCCACCGAACAAAGAGTCTCGAACGATGGACAGATATGGGAAGCATATCTTCTCTTCAGCTGCTTTTACACTCAGATTGTTGAATTACCTCACCCATTTCACTAGGCTTCAAAGAGATCTAAAGGAACTAGGAGATGCTCTCCAAGGTACCTTAGCTGAAGGAGTCCCTGAGAAGGTTACTGCTCAGTTGTCTATCTTAAACTCCATTGTTAACTCATCCATGAGGCTGATATCTTATGCAACAGATGGAGCGAGGAGGGCAGTGGGTTCAGGATTTTCCCTTAGGAGACACTCCTGGATGCACTTATGTAACTTTGCGGAGCCCTTCAAATCTACATTTACCAATGCCCCCTTTACTGGTTCCTCTCACTTTGGACCAAAGGTAAAAGATATACTCACCAGGTGCGTGCAAGAAGGGAAAACTCTCTCTGCCATGGGGAGTACATTTTTCCGTCCCTTCTAGACTATACCCTAAGGGTCAGAGAGGCGGGAAAATGTGGTTCAAGAAATCACAGAGATTTTTCCTGGATGCACAAGGTGATTCCTCCTCCAGAGGCAGAGGAGGAGGAGGAAGTAATGGTAAACATAGTCTTAGAGGCAGGGGTCCGCAAAACCAGGCTGGCCACGATTCCTTTCATGGACGTCCCTATCAGCGCTTCTGAAGTGGGCCCGACTGCACTTCTCTTAGTATCTAGAAGCCTGGCATGACATCACCCAAGGCAAGTTGGTGCAAAGAATAATTTCCAGAGGATACTCCATACCCTTCTCTTTTCCACCTCATCCCACCAAGAAAATTCCAGATGTTCCACCCAATCACAGGGATCAAGCAACTGTAGAAGACCAAAAGTTGCTTCAAAAGACAGTCAGCCAAGGATTAGGAGCTTGCTCCAAATTCTTTTTGGTGCAAAAATGAACTGGGGACTGGAGGCCCATTTTGGATCTCAGCAAGTTAAACGAGTTAGTAAAGAAGTCCAGGTTTTGAATGGTAACACTGCAGTCTGTACTCCCTCTGTTAGGGAAAGAGAATTGGATGTGCTCCATAGACCTCCAAGATGTGTACTACCACATAAAAAGGGACAGCATCGAAGAGTCATTTATGCTTCCGGCTGGGAGCCAGACATTACCAATTTCGTGCTCTGACCTTTGGTCTCACCACAGTCCCCAGGATGTTCACCAAATGTATGGTGGTAGTAACGGCTCACTTTAGACATCTTGGATTCCAAGTGTTTCCGTACCTGGACGACTGGCTCCTGACTGCCACCACCAGGCACCTACTTCTACAAGCCAGGGAATCAGCCATCCAAGTCTGCACTCAGCTAGGGATTACTATAAATTGGGAAAAGTCTACCTTGTCGCCCTTTCAATATGCGACTTTTATAGGTGCAGAAATAGACACAGTCGCAATGATGGCTCGCCTTCCTGCAGACAGAATACAAAATCTAAGGCAACAGATATACAGCCTACTTCCCCAATGCAAAATCAAAGTGAAGACAGTGCTCAGACTTCTAGGAACCATGGCCTTTACTATAACTCTAGTTCTACTAGCCAGACTGCATATGATAATTCTTCACTGGCTACTCTTTTTCCAGTGGTCTCTCCAACAACTGCCTCTGTCTCATCCTATTTTGATAACAGAATCTTGCAAAAAGGACCTTTGTTGGTGGATCCAGTCCAATCATCTAGCGATAGGGATACCATTAATTTCTCGCCAGCCCATTGCTACTGTGAACATGGATGCCTCCCAGATAGGGTGGGGTGGCATTATCTAGGCAGGACAGTCCAAGGCACATGGCAAGAACATGAGGCTCACTTGCATATCATCATCCTAGAGATGAGAGCAGTGCTGCTAGCGTTGCAAGCACTTCACAACTTTCTTCCTCTGGGGACAATAGCAATCCAATTAGACAATGTCAGTGGTATGGTATGTAAACAAACAAGGAGGAACCAGATCCTGCCCCCCTATGTTGAGAGGCTCTTCGTGTTTGGCAGTGGGCGATATCTTCCCAACGCTTTCTAGTTGCAATGCATATCCCGGGGACAACCAATGTGATAGCCGACAAGCTCAGCAGGGCATTCTTTTTTTTTTCTCAAATATTTTTTTTATTTTCATTTTAAATAACATTTACATAATATTTTTAAATATAATTTTAAACAACTATATACCATATTTACGATAGCCTGACTTTCAATTATATACACTGTATGTTATTAAATATAGAATTAACAGATCAGTTATCAGAGATACAATATTGATTAGTGCAGTGTATCTAACAAAGATATAACTTTCTTCCAAGGATTATTTACCCAATGGTCTGGGATAGATTTGTAGTTCTTTGATTTTTATTTCCATCAATGCAGTTGTCTTCAGTAAAGTGTAGAATTCTTCCAAGGTCTGGGGGTGTATTTGAATTCCTTCTGGTTACGCATTTCCTAGATATAGCAAGTATTGTCCATAACAAATACATATTTGTCTTATTCAGGTAGGGACCTTCATTTACATTTAATATTATCAATGTTTTAGTTACGGTAAAGGATTCATTAAATAAAGCTTGTAAAAAATGATTGATTCTATTCCAATATGATTTAATTTTATTACATTCATAAAAAATATGAATCCAGTCTGCTTTGACTTTTCACACCTCCAGCAAAAAACATTTTTAGTAGTACTGATCTTTTTAATTCTATCTGATGTTAAAAATGCTCTATGTAAGTATTGCCAGTAAAATATTTTCCAGTACTGTGCGTTAGAGGTGTAATTAACTGATAGTAAGATGTTACTTTTAATTTCTTCTGTTAACTGCAATGAATGACCTTTTGTTAAGAACTGCCAGTAAGATGGTTTGGGAGTTGTTTTATATGTTATTAACTCTTTATATGGATTTGAAATGGAATTTTTCTTTTCACAACTATTATATATAAATTCATACAGAAAACGTATTAGATTTGGAATATCTTTAAATGAGGAATTATTAATTAGTCTGCATAAATCCTGAGTGTACATTAGAATGCTTTGTAAGATTAACCAGTCCTGTGTTGGAATATTGTAAGCAGTTTTTATCATATGTATATCTAAAACATTTCATTTATTTACACATTGAGACCAGCATAAGAATCCATTTTGTTCCCAAGAGGTTATTGTTTCCCTATTTATTTTGTGAGGAAAGTTCTTAGTGATGGTAAATGGGGTTAAAAGGTCAATCCAAAGTTTTAGATCTATGTTTGCATTGGTAAGTTTCCTAAAGGAATTGACATAATGATTAATCAGTGTTGTTTTAGAAGGTTTTGTTATATTATATTGTATACTTATGCATAATATGTACCAGGGTTTGTTTGATTTGTCTACTATTAAAATTTTTTTAACAGATTAAATTCATTTGTTAATATAGCCGTTGTTAATTCTTTCCAGTTGGCAAAATAATTTGGGTTTATCCAGTCTATTGTAGTTTTTGGCACAGATGCTTTTATATATGTTTCTATTTCTGGGAAGTTCAATCCTCCTTGTTTCCAGGGTCTAATGTGACGAGTTAGAGCTACTCTATTCTTTTTGGAATACCATAAAAATTTTGTTAAACATGACTTTATTTCTTTAAGAATGCATCTTTCAGGAATTAACTGTATTGCTAATGCTACATATAGTATTTTTGGCAATAAGACCATTTTTATTAATTGCAATCTGTCTTCAAAAGTTAATAGAATTCTGTTCCACTTTTCTATATATATTTTTATTGTTTCAATAATGTTTTTATAATTTATTAATATTGTTTTGTTTATATTTTTGCATAACACTATTCCTAAATAATTTAGCGTAGGTTCATGTTTTCCTATGATGGATTTATCTCTAACTTGTAGGTCTTTTTTCTTATTTAAAAATAGAAATTTTGATTTTGATCTATTAAAGTGTAGACCTGAAATCTTATAAAATTTCTCCATTACTTCTTCTAGCTCTCCTAATGACTCTCTGGAGTTTGATAGGGTTAATAAAATATCAGGAAAAAGCATTATTTTAGATATGTACTGGTCATAGACTTTTATTCCTTTTTTTCTTGGATTATTGCGTATTATTTCTGCAGGTATTTCTATAGCCAAAGCAAATAAAATAGGAGAACGGGGGCATCCTTGTTTAGTACTTTTCGTTATATGGATAGATTCTGAGGTGAAAGGGCTTAATTTAATGTAGGCTAAGTTATTAATATATATGTTTTTTTGTAACACGATGAAGGGAGGAGGAAATTCAAATAATGCTAAAGTTTTAAATAGATAATGTTAAGTTGTCAATCTCGCCTTCATTCTTGCTTGATGGGTTCGGAGCCGATCCCTCGGCTCCGACTCGGCACTTGCTTTAGCTCGAGAACTCCTTTTACCAGCTCGAGGCAGCCCCATATCCCATGATGCAAGGCAGGAAGTACCCAGATCTCGCTTGGGAGGTCTTCTCTTTACCAGCTCCTGGTAAGTAATTCACATTTGTGACATTTAAGCCCCTTTTAGTTAAAAACTATTTTGTTTTGATAGTTTAACTTTAAATTTAACTTTTTCTGACAGAATTCCCTGTCTCTTTTAAATTTTTTTAGTCAGTTAGTTTCCCATCCCATCCCCCCCCTGTTAGGGTGTGTGTGTTGGTGTTTTTTACTAAATACCTTTTGGTATTAGTTTAATTTAATTGGACTGGTGTGTGTGTTGTGTTAAGGCACCATGTCTAAAGAGAGGGTTTCAGGTTTTAAGAAGTGTGACTCGTGCTGTCAGAAGATGTCTCTGACAGACGGTCACACTTCTGCCTGTACTGTTTGGGCCCTCTTCACCTGCAGGACTCCTGTGCTATTTGTCACTCCTTCAGCCAGAGAGTCCTGCAGGAGAGACGGAATAAGTTGATTCTCAGGGGTCTTCTTAAGCGGAGGGCTCTCCGCTAAGTCGGCCCCTCAAAAATCAACTAAATCTGCCAAGACCCAGGCTTCTGTTTCTAAGCCTGTGGCCCGACGACCAGATAGTCGAGATCGGCTCCGCTGGAGCCGATTCTGATCCAGATGGCTATCGTTTGACCACTGTGGTGTCTGTTCCAACCGCTCCGACACCCACGCGTGGCATCGGTGTCGGGGCTGTATCGGCTCGCTGAAATCGGTGCCGACAGGATCAGTAATATCGGCTCCGATGGGCCATTCCACGAAGGGGTTGGGGTGTCCTTCCTTAGAGCCGATACTGCCTCGCCTCTTCTATCGGAGCGGAGCCATCGGAGCTGATCTTCAAGGTCATCCAGGTTGTCAGATCATGACCTAGAGAGAGTGGTCAGTAGATTGCTCAAGTCACAGGTACTGGCCCAAATGACACACAGTCCGTTCAGCAGACGACTGTTGGTCCACACCCGTTACAGTTCCTCCTTCAACTCTACCCCAGAGCTTGGAGTTGGAGTCTTCGGCTTGGTTACTGCTACGGCTGGAGGACGGATACCCCTTCTGTTCCTTCAGCCCCTACTCTTATCTCCTCTTCCTTAGAGGGATTCGTGGTCGGGCTTCCATGGTCTCCTCCGAGGGTGAGTGGCATCGGACCCTTGTCCGAGCCAGCTCTTCCCTTGGAGCCTCGGGTGAGCTCGGCCCGACATCTGCCTCGGAGACTTCCCTTCGGTGGCCCCTGGAGTTCCTAGCTCTTGGAGCGGGCCTCTCGGACCTGCCTGGGAGGGGAGGTGATGAAGAGTGTACTGGCCACTAGTATCAGTCAGCAGTCTCTTCCCGTAGCTCCTCCCTCTATTGTACCTGTTGACATCTCTGCCACTTCTCTTGCTACAGGACCCAGAGATCCTCCGCCTCAGGTTTCCCCATTGGGAATTTCCCTTCCGAGGATTCTCCTGATGTTTCGGGAGATCCTCCTAGGAAGAGGACTTGTAAGAGGAAGCATGTAGACTCCCGAGTCTGTCACGGATACTGACTTTGATGAGTCAGAGGGATCCCCTAGATCCCCTCTGAGGATGTCTCCTTCTCAGACATCCTAGAACTTCTGAAACAGAGGGAAACTGGCCCACCAACAATCCCTCTGAGGATGAGTCAGTATACCTAGAGGCGTTTGGATCTCGGCCCTCCACCTCCTGGGTGTCTCCGCCTTCGACCCCTTATGCAGGTTATTGCGCGTGGACAGCTCCTGACTCTGTAGAGCCAGTCCCTAGGAGGCCTTCTAAATTTATAACTGCCCCTAGTGACAAACAATTCCTTACCAAGGGTGTCCCGCTGATGCCATGGTGGTGGCTGCGGCCACCAAAAGGAACTTGCAGATCCTTCTGTGCCCGTCCATCCTCCTAATAAGGACTCTAGGACCATGGATAAGCGGATGTTTTCCTCAGCGACCTTTGCTGTCGTTAAGCTGAATTATCTTTGTCACTTCACCAGACTCCAGAGAGATATCCTGAAGGAGCTGGGAGAAGTAGTTCAGGATCCTACAGCTGCAGGGGCCCAAGAAAGATAGCTAGGAACCCTCAATTCCATTGCTAACTCCTCCATGCGGCTAATATCTTATGCTGCTGATGGAGTAGAGCAGCACAGGTGTGGCTCTTAGACGCCAAGCCTGGATGCGGCTATGTGATTTTATGGATCCTTCCTTCACAAATTCTCCCTTTGATGGGTCAGCTTTGTTTGGCCCTCAGGTGAAGGAAACCTTGACCAGGTGTGAGCAGGACGGCAAGACTCTTTCTACTGTTGGAGTCCGTTTTTCCACCCCTTCTAGGCCTTATCCCAAAGGACAGAAGGGTGGGAAGATGTGGTTCCGTAAATCCCAAGGAGTCGATTCACGTGGTCAGTTTACCCCTAGAGGCAGAGGGGGTAACAACAACAGACGCCGCTCTAGAGGAAGAGGGGGTCTGAAGAACCAGGGCAACAGGGAGTCTCTTCCTGAGAAGCCCTTTCAGCATCCCTGAGGTGTTGCCCGGCTGTCCCGCCTTGGAGGCAGTCGGGGGAAGATTATGACTGTACCCAGAAGCCTGGGATTCCCTCACTCAAGACAGATGGGTACAGTCGATCATATCCAAGGGTTACATAATTCCTTTCGAGGAAAGTCCCTTCCCCTCAAGTTCCCTTCCAGATGTACCACCCGGTCTAAGGGACATTGCAGAGTCAGAAATCGCAAAACTACTGCAAAAAAGAGCCATTCAGCCAGTTACAATAGACCATTCAGAGCCCGGAATCTACTCAAGGTTCTTTTGGTCCCCAAAAGACGGGAGACTGGAGACCAATATTGGATCTCAGCAGACTCAACAAGTCTGTCAGGAAGACAAGATTCGAATGGTCACTCTTCAGTCAATTCTGCCCTTCTTACAGAAGGACAACTGGATGTGCTCAATAGATCTTCAGGATGCGTACTATCACATCAAAATTCACAGACGCTCCAGGAGATTTCTCCGCCGGCTGGGGTCCAGTCATTTCCAGTTCAGAGCCCTGCCCTTTGGTCTCACTACAGCCCCCAGAGTGTTCACCAAATGCATGGCAGTGGTCACGGCTCACCTGAGACGTCAAGGATTCCAGGTGTTTCCATCTCGACGACTGGCTCCTGTCAGCCACCACCAGGCATCAGCTTATACAAGCCAGGGATTACACAATAGACCTTTGTTCTCATTTAGGCATCTCAATCAACCGAAAAGTCATCCTTATCGCCCTGCCAGTCTATTACCTTCATAGGCGCAAACTTAGACACTGTTCGGATGTCAGCTACCCTTACAGAACAAAGAGTTTCAGACATTCAGACTCATGTCAGGATCATTCTGGCCAGCAAGAAAGTACAGGCCAGAATGGTTCTAAAGGTATTAGGTCTCATGGCTGCGGCCATTACTCTTCTTCCCTGGCTCGATTCTACATGCGCCTCCTTCAGTGGATGCTGTTCACACAGTGGTCATACCAGCAACTCCCAATGCGTCACCAGATTCTGGTGACACAGACATGCAAACAACATCTTGCTTGGTGGATCACATCGTCTCAGGTTCACCAAGGCAGGTGCTTTGTAACCCCGTCCCCGATAGCCACTGTCACCACGGATGCCTCCCTGATCGGGTGGGGGTCATTATCAGGGCAGGATGGTTCATGGACGTGGCAACCGCTCGAGTACCATCTGCACATAAATGTCCTGGAGATGAGAGCAGTGCTTTTAACGTTGCAAGCCCTCAACGACTTTCTTCCCGTAGGGACAATTGCAGTCCACACAGACAACATGTCTGTAGTTTGGTATATCAACAAACAGGGCGGAACCAAGTCCTACCCCTTGTGTCGAGCGCCAGACTTTGGCAATGGGCGATCTCCTCTCATCGGTTTCTGGTAGCAACGCATATCCCTGGGAAAACCAACATTATAGCGGACAGATTGAGCAGAGCTATCCTCATGCCTCACGAGTGGTCTCTCAAGCAATCTATAGCGGAAGAGATTTTTCTGGAATGGGGTCGTCCATGTTGCGATCTTCTTGCTACTCCCCAAAACAGCAAATGTCCAGACTTCCTCAGCCTCTTCCTCTATCAGGCCATCCCCCCAGAGACGCTCTGACCCAGGATTGGCCCCAGGGACTTCTTTATGCCTTCCCTCCATTTCCTCTGATCCCTCAGGTGATCCAGAAAGCTACCGTTTTGAGAGCCAAATTGATTCTCATTGCGCCTTACTGGCCTCGACAAGTTTGGTTCCCGTTCCTCCATCGTCACCTGTTGGTGCAGCCGTGGCATCTGGACCCAGTGCCAGATCTACTGATTCACCAATCCGGTCAGCTGCACAGGTCAATTCCTTCTCTCAACCTCACAGCATGGTTGCTCCACTTCCTTCCTTAGCCAGGCTTCCTTTGATCTCTAACCCAGTTAGAGATATCATAGTAGCTTCACTAAAATCCTCTACCAGGAGGATTTACACAAGCAAATGGAAACGTTTCTCTTATTGGGCTAAGGCCCAAAATATTGATCCTTTCACTGCCCCTGTTCAGGCAATTCTGGACTTCTTGGCAGAGATTTTTAATGCAGGCTCCTCTTCTTCAACAGTCAGAGTTCAGTTGGCTGCTATTTCTAATTTCCATGTCGGGATAGCAGTTCATAATATTATGTCCCATAGACTCTGCAGGGCCTTCTTGAAAGGAATTTTCCTACTAAAACCTCCAATCAGGAATCCTCCTCCTCAGTGGGATCTAAATTTGGTGCTGACATCATTGATTCTTCCCCCCTTCGAGCCAGCTGTTTCTTGTTCCTTGAAATATCTTTCTTGGAAAACTTTATTCCTAGTGGCTATTACATCTGCCAGGAGGGTGTCGGAACTTCATGCTCTTTCAGTTCGACCCCTATTTGATTTTCACAAAGACAGAGTATCTTTGAGAACTAATCCATCCTTTTTACCTAAGGTCGCTTCAAAACAATCTGAATCAATCCATTGATCTCCCGTATTCTTTCCTAACTATTCAGATAGAGCTGAACAAAGCTACATTATCTTGACGTCCACCGTCAGCTCAGATATTATTTGGACAGAACAAAAAATTTAGAAAATCTGATCAACTTTTTGTTTCCTAGGATAATAAAAAGGCCTTCCTGTTTCTAAAGTGACTTTGTCTAGATGGCTTTCTTGGTCATCACTGAAATTTATACGATCAGGGGAAAACAGCTGTGCTCAAAACCTAAAGCACATTCAACTAGGAGTTTAGCTACTTCTACAGCTTTTCAAGCTAGACTGCCTTTGATACTATTTGTGCAGCGCCACTTGGGCCACTCCTCACACTTTTGTTTCCCATTACAAATTGGACTTGGCCTCCAGGGACAGAGCCAGTTTTGGCTCTACAGTCCTCAAGAGTTTGTTCCATTGAGCCACCCAGGATAGAGGTGCTAGGGCGGTCCCATCAAGCAAGAATGAAGATTGACACAACATTAAGCCATGTTAGTTGTCTTCTCTACCCTCCCTCCTTCCCCTGGCCTGGACAGACCTTGTATAAGAAACTATTATGCTAAGACCATTCAGACCTGGTCCTTTTTCCATCTGTAAGTTTCTTCTTCCTTTGGGAAGTTTTGTTTATGCTTGGTGTTATTGCCCTTTTGTCAACAAACGAGATCTGGGTACTTCCTGCCTTGCATCATGGGATATGGGGCTGCCTCGAGCTGGTAAAAGGAGTTCTCGAGCTAAAGCAGAACCCATCAAGCAAGAAAGAAGACAACTAACATGGAACGTTATGGTAGGTACATAACTTCTTATTTCCAGTTGAGGGAATCAAAGGCTTTTTCTATGTCTAATCCGATTACAAGTGTATCTCTATCTTCTTTATTCACATAATCTGTAAGAGTAAGTATCCTTTTAATATTTTCATGTGTGTGCCTGTTATATAAAAATCCAGTTTGATCATTATTAATTGTCTTTGAAAGTGGGATTTTCATTCTGTTAGCTAGGATTGACATGAATATTTTGTAATCATTATTCAGTAATGATATAGGTCTGTATATTCCACGGTGGTGCAGTGGTAGCGTTGTTGCCTCACAGCAAGAGGTTCTCCCGTTCAATTCTCAGCTGGCGTGCGGTGAGTGCCTTCTGTGTGGAGTCTGCATGTCCTCCCCGCAGTTGAGTGGACGTTCGAAAGACATGCGTAAAAGGGCGTGCCTTCATTGAAGGTTGGACGTCGAGCTGGCACCTCGGCATTCGTGAAAATCTACTGCCAATCATTAGCAGACTGGAGTTCCGCTGTGGCGACCCCTAACCAGGAAAAGATGAAAAACAACAGCAACATTCAGTAATGATATTGGTCTGTATGAGGTGCAAAGGTCTGATGGTTTATTATCTTTTAGAATTGGTATTATGAGAGAATATTTCCATGAGGGTGGTATTTTTGCTTCTGACTGGACTTCTAGCAAAGTTTTATGAAAAAGGGAGATTACTGTTGAAGGGAAGAGTTTGTAAATTTTCGTAATTATACCATCTATCCCTGGAGCTTTGTTATATTTACTTTCTTTTATCTTGTCAACAATTTCTTTGTAGGGTAAAGGTTTTTGTAGGTCTAGTTATAAGTTTTCGGGAGTTTTTTTTTTTCATATTCATAAGATTTGTATCTAAGTTTATTTGGTTGGTATCTAAATCTTCTTTTTTGAAGCGTTCCTTATAATGGAACCAAAATGCTTCAAAGATGTCTCCTATATCTGATACTTTTTTCCTTTTCTTTTCATGATATATGCTACTAATGTTATTTGCTTTAGATTGTATTTTAATTCTTGTAGACAAGTTATTTAGATATCTGGGGAGGTGGCTAATGAGTTTCTTTTTAATTTTTCTAAGGCTAGACAAGTTTTGTGTGTTAGAATTTCATTATATTTTTTATTTAATTCCTCTGTTTCTTTTTTGACTTCTGAACAATTCAGATTTTTTTTTAGATTTTGCTATCAAGAGTCTGGTTTGCGAGTATAATGATTCAGAATCCCACTCTCTAACTTTGTTTTTGTACCAGCTAAGGGTCTTACCAAATAAATACACTTTTAATGAGTCCCAAACCATGACTCTACTGATTTCTGCTGTATTATTAATTTCAAGAAATAATTGTAGTTCTGACAACATCCAGGTTTTGAATTCTTTAATTTTCATGAAATATGATGGAATTCTAGTTGAGAGGATTAAAGGTTTAAACTCTATTTGGAGTTTTATAATCAGAGTCATGATCTGAGAAGGGGCATGGAACTATTGCGAAGTTGAGGATTTTTTTTGTAAATCTTGAACTACGAATAATTTGTCTATTGTGGTTTGTGTTCCAAATCTATGGTCTTTATGGGAAAATAATAAGGATTTATCTTTTACTTTAAAAGTTTCTATTAAATGAAATTAATCAATCAATTTTTTAAGGATTTTGAAATAGTTGCTATCCAAAAAGACTACTTGGTGGTTTCAGAAGCGTCTAAGGTATAATTAAAGTCTCCTCCCAGTATAAGTTTTCCTTTATAATTGTTGGAAGTAAAATCTAGGTGTTTTTTTAACAGTTCCTGCTCAATTCCTGGGAACCAATATAGATTAGCTAAGGTCCATATTCTGTTATTAAATTTAATTATAACAAATGCTAGTAGACCTTTGTCTTCATATTTATAAATAACTTTTGGAGTGATTGTGTTTTTCTTCCAGAGAATTGATACTCCTTTTGTCTTTGTTCTATAGGAGGATTAAGCTAAGACTGCATCGTCCTTAGGGTTCCAAATAAAGCTATCATTAGTCTTAAAATGCGTTTCCTGGAGAAATACCATTTGTGCCTTATTTAGATTTAAATATTTTAGTAAGTTTGATCTTTTATTTGCATTATTTAAGTCATTAATATTTAATGATAAGAATGTTAAATCCATTTCAAGTTATTGTTGGAAGAAACATTTTTCTTCTTTTTTTATTTTGATTATAGTAGTTATACCATATTCTCTGATAACATGGGATGTTATTTTTATGTGTATAAACTTGGGAGGGTAATTTAATGCTATTTCTTCTTTAAATATAAGCAGGGTAAAATTCTGGTCAGGCTTTAAAAAGTACTTCTATAAAATATTAATTCTAAAGTGTCAAATACAAGTAAATATGAATTTCCCATTAAACATGGAATGAAAGTCATTCCTAATCCAATAGATAAAGATAAGATCTATTGGATTATCACTCATACCTTTAACCAACAATATCAACTGAGCTCCTTATGTTAAATTATTATATGGAGAATTTTCTTAAAAGAGGTATGAAATTCTATATTATTCTATTATTGTTCTATTTTATGATAGCCACGGTGGTGCAGTGGTAGCGTTGTTGCCTCACAGCAAGAGGTTCTCCTGTTCGATTCTTGGCTGGAGTGCCTTCTGTGTGGAGTCTGCATGTCCTCCCCACAGTCGAGTGGCGTTTGAAAGACATGTGTGAATGGGCGTGCCTTTGCTGAAGGTTGGGCATTGGGCTGGCAACTGGGCACCATAAAAATCTGCTGCCAGTCATTAGCGGACCGGAGTTCCACTGTGGCGACCCCTAACCGGGAAAAGCCGAAAATAATTGTTCTATAGTATTTTATATATCAAGATGGCATGTTAGTAGTGTAAACAGTTATTATTTTGACTTAGAAAATATCCAATATTTACTTACCCTTAAGAGATCCCAAACATGTCAGATGTTATTTTGGATAAATTAAATGCAACAGGGGAGCATACACTAAATAAGCCAACAACAAATATATTATTACTAAAATAATATGACTAAAAGGACTCTGCAGGAGACAATGAGTGATTACCAATGAAATATGAATTTACTGTAGGTGTACTGTCTTCCTTTACTTTCCCACTCTTCAGCTTACCAACTTCAACTTACACTTATGAAAAGACATGGCTTATCAGTGGTATCCTTACTCTGAGAAGAGGCACCCTACATTCTAGTGTGCTGTGCATTTACATATTTATAGATTTGCAAAGCAGAGTCTTAAGAATGAACTATGATCACCCTGACGATTCCCATCCTGCATAGGGCACCTCCTGCTTCCAGAATGGATAATCACATCAGGTCTAAAATGAATGTGAAGGTACCTATATGGTAAATCGAGACTTACCTTGGGTAAGTATTAATCAAATAGTATTTAGAGCATCTTAGAGAGTTTTCGGGACAGTTAGAATACTCTTAAGCCTCTCCTCCCTTGACCAAAAACAGAGATTTCCCTTCCCTTTCTTTCCCTTGTTTTAAATCAGTACTAATAAAAGAAATTCAGCAAACATAGATAAACAGAAATAATATTCAGCAGTCCGTCTTGTACATGACTCGTCATCCATTAAACAAGTCAGTGACTAACATCACTTTAGTAAACATTATAAAGACAAATTAGAAATAATTTCCTATCTCTTTAAATTTTCTGATAAAGCAAAAAGTTAACAATAAGCTATAAGTAAAAGTATAAAGCATTTCAATTTTTCCTTGCATGTATACATTTCAACTTGTATTGTAGTGTTAGTAGCTGTCTTTGAAATCTGTACAATACTTCACTTCTTCAAATCATTCCTTTTTCAATTCAGGTTTTGTTTTGTTAAAACAGCAACAATATTTCAATACAATTAATATTTAGACTGATGTTTCAAATAACTTGTCAGTTGCCAATTGAGGTAGTTTAGAATGTATGGTTAGTGCAAATTATACCATGACCCCCCATTAATATTCCAAAACGTGCACGCTGATTGGCCAGCGTGCACGTTGTAAATCGACTTATACTAATGGAAAAAGGTCCGGTCGCCCGGACTTTTTCCATTAGTATCAGTCTCTTTTAAAACACTGTCTCACTATGTTAAAAGAGTTTAACATAACGACACAGGTTTAAAAAAAGCAACGGAGATCTCCGTTGCTTTTTTTAAACCTGTCTCACTATGTTAAACTCCTTTAACATAGCGACAGTGTGTAAAAAGCAACTGAGATCTTGCTTTCTCCGTTTCTTTTTTTTAAACCTGTCTCGCTATGTTAAATGGGTTTAACATAGCGAGACAGCTTTAAAATAAGCAACGGACATCTCTGTTGCTTATTTTAAAGCTGTCTCGCTATGTTAAACCCATTTAACGTAATGAAACAGTAAAAAGCAACGGAGATCTTGCTTTCTCCGTTGCTTTTGGCCACAGCTCTGATGTACTGCGTAGGCATGCGCAGTACATCAGAACTGCTGATACCAGACAGCTGCGGAAGGGCAGCAAAGAGGCATTATACAATGCCATTATTTAAGAAAAGTAATTATTTCTTTTCTTAAATAATGTCATAGTATAATAGCAATAACCCACTTCTGGGTGTGGGTAATGCGGGATTTACCCACGGTTGTCTTTGTTTGGTCCCTCGGGCTTCACCCTCGGGACCAAACCACGCCAACCGTGGGTAAATCCTGCATTACCTACACCCAGGCGTGGGTTATTGCTATATTATAGCATGTTGCCAAAATATTTATTTTTTCATGTGCTGTAAGAGACTGTCATATGCAAGCGACATATAATGTAGCATATATAGAGCAGATAGCTTATGGATTCAGGTTGTTAAAGTAAATTATGCTTATTAATCAGGCAGTTGCATTTAAATTCATAAGTAATTTGGGAACATTTCAGTTGAGTTTCCAGGAATGTGTAGTCCAATGTGAGTAATTGAGTCCACTTTTCCTCATAAACATATGTCACAATTCATTAAACTAAGCAGAGTCTAACATATGTCTAATAATCATTATAAAGACAAAGATTAGTAATTTCGTAGCTCTTCAAACTTTCTGATATCGCAAAATGTTGACAGTAAGCTATTTTAACTGGAAGACTAAAACATTTCAGTACTTCCTTGTGAATATACATTTTTACTTTTACTGTAGTGTCAAGAAATGTCTTTGAAATCTATGCATTACTTCACTTCTTTCAAGTCATTCATTTTACAGTTCTCATTATATTTTGTCAATGTCAATAGCATTTCAAGGGCACATTTAATATTTAAACTGATATTTTTAATGAATAGCTATGAGTTGCTTGTAAGTTTGTAAAGAGTGTGAGGTAACTTGCAAAAATAACATGTTACAAAAAGTAATATGTATCTTTTCATGTGCTCTAGAGACGGTCAGTTTCAAGTAACATATGAAATGTAACTTTTACAGTGCAGACAGCTTGTGGAATCAGCATGTTAAAATGAATAATACTTTTTAATAAAGCAGCTACATTTCACTGCACATGTAGTTTGGGGACATTTCAGTTGTGTTTCCAGGAATATGCAATCCTATGAGGATAAATCATAAAATATATACAAATAGTCCTATTATGTATTTATTTTAGCTTGTTTAGGTTGTTTTTCATTTTAATAACTAAACATTACTTTTTCTTGTTATCTGTGAGGCTAAATGCACTTTGCAGATTCACAGTGTCCTTAGAAACTGCAGCAGTTGTGTACTGTTACTATGGCAACACAAATAGACTGTGAAGAAAGCTTCACTTCTCTACATTTTTCCCTCCTTTTTTTTTTTTTTTTTTGTTTTAATGTATTTGTTAATTCTAAAAGGAAATAATTCAAAGGACATATGTACATGAATGGAACATTTCAGAGTTAATCATGAACATATCCCCAATTCCAGTAAGCATAACAGTGACTATCATTAATTGGTACTTTTCCATTAACAGAGCAACACTTTCAACTCTATTGTTCATCTGTAATTCAGTTCCTTAAAATGTCTGCTAACCACATATATGTAAAAATTATTTATTTTAATAATATAGACTGCGGTGGTGGTGCTGCGGTAGCATTGTCGCCTCACTATAAGACGCTGTCCACTTCGATTCTCAGCTAGAGTGTCTTCTGCTTGGAGACATGCGTGAATGGGCGTACCTTCGTTGAAGGTTGTGCGTCAGGGCTGGCAACTCAGCACGTAAAAATCAACTGCCAGTCATTAACGGGCCGGAGTTCTGCTGTGGCGACCCCAAACCGGGAAAAGCCGAAAAGACACAAAATTTCTTTTAATAATATATTGTAAAAAATGTTATTTTTAAATTGTACACATCTGTTTAACAGACATCTTTAGCTAGTACATTACATTTGAATGATGGTGTTGAAAATGTTGCCCCGATAACTTACAAAAACAGAAAGTAAAAAAAGTAAAAAACTAAATAAATTCATCAAAATCAGATGACATGTTTTTTTTAAATACTCATAATATGCATATATATATATACATATATATATATATATATATATATATACATATATATATATATATATATATATACATATATATATATATGTATATACATACACCAGATTAATTGTATATAATGAACTGTTTTCCTTTGAAGTGTCTTACTTTAAATTTCCTTCAAGCAGTTGTCAAGTCATGATCTGATTGGGTATTACACACCACAAGTCCGTGCCAAGCCTCTATCACTCCCTTCCCCATTCCTTTTGCTGGCTTCATATAAGTAATGTAGTGTGACACCAACTTATAAAAAAAAGAAATATGTTATTTTGTTTTAAATCAGAGTAAAATATATGTACTTACTATGACTAGTGGCACAGTACATTGGAGCCGCTTTTGTTTTGTGTTTACGGTGAGGGACAGCGTGAGATTATTTCAATCGCGAAATGTACAAATTTTGCATGAAATGTGATATGTACCTAGACTGTATTAAATTTGTAACCAGAACTACAGGATGTCTTTTCTCCTTAATGTAGAATAGGAAGATGTTTTGGTACTTTATACAGAATGGAGAAAAGCAGCCCTTGTAAACTATAGGTATTTGTCGGTCTCTGTTGCTGTTACTAGAGAACGCTTTTTTTTCTTAAAGTGCATAATTGGAAGAAGTTTTTTTTTAAGCATATTATTCATTTAATTATTTCACACACCTGTTAATATTAACATGAAAAATACATAGTTTCACATTACATTTGCAGCTCAGCTACCGCATTTCAACCGTTTCCCCAATAACGAAAACGAAGCGAAAAAAATGCTGTTGCCCTGTTAATGGCAAAGTACCCATTAATCTAATAAATATTGTAATAATTAATTATGTTCACTATTCCAATTAGTGTACCTTAAAACTGGATTAATTTAGACTATTTTTATCTATGTATAGATAGTGAGTTATTAAATATATATACAGACTATATTAGTATAGTAAATAGGAGAGAATTTAGAATGGGAGACGAGATGCAGTTATCATAAATAATGAGAAGAGAGAAAGAAAAGAGAAAATGTTGATTTACAGTATAAATATTTTATATGCTATGTAACCCTCCTTCTGTGAAAGAAAAGTACCCTGTTTTACATACCTGAGGTAATGTGAAAATTCTCATGTGTCATCTATTTTCAAAAAATATACATAAAGTTTCCAGTAATTAGTTACCTTTGTTTTAAAATTCCAAGCAGTAAAATTGGTCCTGTAAAGTAATGTTAAAAAATTCATATCACAGTGGATGCTTTGAAAGATTTGGCTGTAACAGTATCAGTCTTTTGCTTCTTCTTTTTGACATCTGTCCAGACATTTGTTTCTTTTGTTCTCTTGAGAGAAGGTGACATCTAATCCATATCTTCTGGTAAAGTAATCACATTATTAGTTTTAATAAATGAAGAGGATTCCTCTAAGTCAATAAAAGTCCTCATCTCGTTGGCATACAGTATTCTTATCTTAGCTGGATATGCAAGTTGTGCCTTGATGTTATTTTGTTTCAGAAACTTTATCATTGGCCACACTTTTTTTCCTTTGTTCCATTATTCTAGATGAATAGTCGTTATCAAATCCTATCAGGCTCAGTTTATATTTTAGAGGTGCCTTCCTCCAAGCAGATGTTAAAATCAGTTCCTTGTCCCAAGTATGAAAGAAATTTGATAATTATTGACCTAGGAGGAGAGATTGAGTTAGTGGCAGGTTTCCCAAGAGCTCTGTGTGCCCTTTCAATGCCAAAGGAAAGTCCTTCTTTTAAATTTAAAAAGTCAGGGATCCAACTTGATAAAAAGGAAATAATATCCTCACCTTCTGTGTTTTCAGGAAAACCGAAAATCCTGATGTTCTTCATGTTTCACTATTGCAGCTATTACATTTGGGTAATCTGCTGGCAGGTTGCCCTTAAGTCGGCCTGATTAACAAAGTCTTGGGTCCTGTGTCGGTTGCTGTCCCTTTTTCCATGATGTCTGGTCGTCAGGGGTATAAAACATGCAGCCGACGCCATTTTCATCCGTCGTTCTTGCCGCACGGTGCCTGAAGCAGAAGCAGTTTGCAAGGGCCGGTTGGCCGACTCCTGAAATTTTCGTTTTTGAGTTTCAGAACTGAAGTCTTCAACTTAAAGCTAAGTACCCCATTGGGGAAACTTTTTCTTGCTCCTTACCAATGTCCTTTGTTGTCTTTTGGCTTTTCCCGGTTAGGGGTCGCCACAGCGGAACTCCGGTCCGCTAATGATTGGCAGTATATTTTCACGAACGTTGAGGTGCCAGCTTGACATTCAACCTTCAACGAAGGCACGCCCATTTACGCATGTCTTTCGAACTCCCACCCAACCGCGGGGAGGACATGCAGACTCCACACAGAAGGCATTCCCCACACTCCAGCCGGGAATTTAATGGGAGAACCTCTTGCTGTGAGGCAATAACTCCTTACCGATGTCAGTAAAAGTTAATAATTGTATTACTTGTGGGAAGCAAATACCTCATAAGGATTTTCATTTGTACTGTATTCCTTGCCTAGGCCCTGACAACATACCTTGCTGTCGGTTTTGTGCTAAATGTAATCGGCACACTATTAAGCGTTGGTATATTTTTGCATCAAAATATTTTGGCTCAAGATTTCACTATCCAGAAATGTCGTTGGTTAGCAATCTGACTATCGGAATACATAAAAAACACAAAGAAAAAGACAGAGACAGACCGCCGAGGTCCAAAACCGATGACAAAGCTTCTCCTAAGCCAGTTGCCGGTTCACCGGTACTCAGTGAGTCACTTTCGCAGCCCCTGATACCCGCTACTTTTGATTCGCAGGCCTCTACCGAGACCCATTCGGAGTCCGGTATGCCGCGAGACACTTTAAGTATTGAACCCGCGGATGTCTCTACTTTAGATGGGTCCGGAGCCACTGAGCAGGCACCGGCGTCTGAGGGTGTTTTCAGGCCTAATGATTTGTATATTAAACCGATGCCATCTTCAAAACTTAGGCCAAAATCAACTTCTATGTCTAAAAAACCAATGCTTGGGCCACGTGCACAGGCCCTTATGCCTAAAAAACAAATGATCAAAATGGCTGAGGATTTAATTACCTTGATCAGAGGTCCCCATCCCCCTCCTGCTAAGAGGCCTAGGCAAGGCACTGACTATGAATCATCAGATCAGGTTTCTATTTCTTCTGATTCCTCTTCTGATCAGGAATTATCTATTCCACCCTATGAGGACTCTGATGCAGAAGATTCCATCCCTTCTGCCTCTCCTCTTGAGGATTTTTCTTTTGGAGAAACTTTGCATAGCTTAAGGAAACCCTTTCACTGGAAGAGTCAGGATTTCTCAATCTAAAAAGAGGCTTAGGGATTTCCTTCTTCTTCCTCAGCATAGATCTTTGGCTATACCTCCTGGTCTCGACATTGTTGATGATGTTTTCTCAGAATGCAGCATGGCTCATGATTCCCTGCCTCCGGCTCCTAGTAAGCCAGACAGATATTACAGGGTTCCTGACTCCTACAAATTCCTCTTTAAAAACCCTACTGCTGACCCTGAAACCATTTCTCAGGGTCCCAAGGGCGTTAAAGCTTCTACTGCTAAAAATCCTACCCCTTCTGATAGAGACTCCAGGGCGCTGAAAAGATGGGGTAAGAAGGTTTACACGTCTGCAATCTTGGCAGTCAGGGCTTTAAACTGTCAATTTCATATGCTTAAATATCAGCAGCATGTCATGGGCTTACTTAAACAGAAAATTATGTTGATTTCTGACTGTGTGGACAATAGAGTTGCAGGATTTATTACATTCAGTTGAACAAGTTGGCAAGCATACTTTGCAATGTGGTTTTGATTCCTTGGAGGCCTCTTGCAGGGCTGGTGTAACTGGATCTGTGATGAGAAGGCATGCTTGGCTCAAGGAGCAAAATCTGCCTGATCTTGTTAAAGCAAAATTGTTGGATGCTCCTTTAGAACAGGACAGTCTATTTGGTAATAAGGCAAAAGAAGTTTTGAAAAAGATGGATGATAAAGCTAAATCTATGCAAATTGTAAAAGATTTCCTACAAGTGCAGCCACCCAGGTTCAGTAGGCACTGGCCTACTAAGAATTTGTCCTTTCCAGTACTCACCAGAGCCGCTCAGGTCAAACCCAGACACTCCAAAGGCTCCAGGTGTCAGTCACAAGGAACTTCTAGAACAAAACAATGGGGTGCCTCCACCTCCAAATCTGGAAGTAACAAGGCATCCTCCTGTGGTAAACAGTCTCAATGACTTTCCTCTGCAATCACCAAGCACTTAACTTTTGGCCGCCCCTTTGGGGGGAAAACTGGCACTTCATGCACGAAACTGGCAACTAATTACCAAGGACAAGTGGGTTTTAAATATAGTATCCCAGTGATATAGAATTCATTTCCACATGTTGCCAATCCCAAATGGATGGCCAGATCTTCCTCCAAATCAGTGGGCAGAGGCCCAGAAACAAGTTATTTCCGTTATGAATATGGAGGCTGTTCAATGAGTACCAGAAAAGGAAAAGGGACTAGGTTTTTATTCAAGACTTTTCCTAGTACCCAGAAAAGACAAATCATGATGTCCAATTCTGGACTTATCCATTCTAAATACATTCCTGGACATTCCAAAATTCAAGATGCTGACTCTACAACAGTTACTGCCTATGCTAGGCAAGGATGCCTGGTTGGTAACTCTAAACTTAAAAGAGGCTTACCTGCATATCCCAATCAGGGAATCTTGCAGAAGATACCTCCTCTTCAAAGCAGGCTATTTGCGTTACCAGTTCTCTGCACTGCCCTTTGGCTTATCTTCTGCGCCCAGGGTCTACACAAAGTGCCTGGCACCAGTAATTGCATTTTGCAGACAAAGAAACATTCAAATTAATCCTTACCTGGACGATTGTCTAATTCGGGCAGAAAACAAGGACACTCTTCTAAAACATCTGGCGTTTATAAAAAGACTTCTAACTTGTCTAGGGTACACCATAAATGAAAAGAAATCACAACTGCTATCCTCTCAAATAATTACATTCCTGGGTGCAAGCTTGAATACAACTGCCCAGATGACTTACCTTATGCTAGAAAAACAAATTCAATTGATGACTTACTTCAAACAAGTGGCCACAAAAAACCCAGCTATCTGCAAGACAAATTCTGCAGGCCTTGGGGTTCATGGCTTCCTGCATTCTAATAATTCCATAATTCCATATGCAAGACTGCATATGAGGAAACTTCAGTGGTACCTAAAAAGTGTATGGAGTCAACATTGTCACAGCCTGGAAACAATGATTCCTATCATTCCTTGCCTGCAGCAAGAGTTCCTATGGTGGGCAGAGGCCTGCCACCAAAACAAGGGACTGACATTCATTCCACCCCCTGCCACCCAAACTCTGACTACAGACTCATCAGATTATGCTTGGGGGGTGCATCTGGCAGGGAGATGCATTCAGGGCCAATGGAGCCCAAATCAAATGTACCTACATATCAACCAGAAAGAGATGCTAGCTGTACAGAATGCTCTGACAGCCTTCAAGGACTATCTTCATCCAGGACAACTACTGATAAAGGCAGACAACACCATAGTCATGTGGTACATAAACAAGCAAGGGGGGGGTACCCATTCCTACCACCTTTGCAGACTAGCCATGGCTTTGTGGAACATGGCCTTGACTTATCAAATACATCTACAGGCTCAGTTCCTGCCAGAAAAACAAAAATACTCTGGCAAACGAACTAAGCAGAAATGTTATGGACCCACACGAATGGAAACTGGATCCACAAATCTTCAGCATGTTGACACACAAATGGGGGATCCCAGACATAGTTTTTCAGTTGGACAAATTCTGCACAAGAATTCACCACAAAAAAAGCTTGGAAAGTGGATGCTCTATCCTTCAGCTGGAAAAAACTATCAGTCTATGCCTTTCCCCCTCTGCCTCTGCTCTGCAAGGTCTTACTAAAAGTCAGACAGGAAAAAACAAAAATGATTCTTATTGCTCCAGACTGGCCTCGCCAACACTGGTACCCGCTCCTACGCAATATGCTGCACCTTCCTCCGTGGTACCTGCCTCAAACACCTTATGTACTATCTCAGTAGAACTATCAAATTCTGCACACTCTGCTCCAAACTCTGAATCTTGCAGCATGGCTAATCAACTAATTTCACCAGTTACATCTCTCAGCAAAATCTTATGCTGACAAATGGAAAAGATTCTGTGCCTGGAACCAAGCACAAGGAATAAGCACAGCAATGCCCAATATTCCTCAGATTCTGCAATATTTAACTGGGATGCCTCACAAGGGCCTATCGTTTTCTTCCATAAAAATCCATGCCTCTGCCATTTCAGCTCATTACAACACAGAGCCTCCCCTCTTTTCTCATCCCCTGCTAAAGCAGTACCTCAGAGGGGCCAAAAATTTAAGACCTCCCAGGAGTGCACCAACTCCTGCATGGGACCTCAATTTTGTGTTGGAAAAACTCACTCTTACCTCCTTTTGAGACAGCTGCTACTGCATACCTAAAATTTCTCTCTTGGAAGACCACTTTCCTTTTAGCAGTCACTTCAGCTAGAAGGATTTCAGAGCTACAGGCTCTCATGGCAGTGGAGCCTTTTATCTTTTACCTGGACAGGGTGGCTCTCAAGACCAATCCATACTTTATGGCTAAAGTGGTATCTAGTGTGGCTCTTAATCAGACCATTCATCTGCCAACCATCTTCCCAAATCCACAGAACAAGGGTGAGTGGATTTTGCATTCATTGGATGTACACAGACAACTTAAGATTGTACTTAAATAGCACAAAATCTCTAAGAAAATCTGAGCAATTACTGGTGGCATTTGCTGCAGGGCCAGAGGTTAAGGCTATTTCAAAGCAGACTATTTCAAAATGGATAAGCCATTGTATTCGTTTCTGCTACATGCACCATGGTAATCCAGTCCCCAAGGGGATCAGATCCCATTCCACCAGGGCTGCATCTACTTCTGCAGCCTTTCTCAGAGGGGTTCCTACCAGAGACATTCTAGAAGCTGCTACCTGGAGCTTAGTTCATACGTTCACCAAGCAATTAACATTTACCTCTCTTCTCTAAATCCAAAGCAGGCTTTGCACTGCAGTCCTGCAGGGCCTTATAGCTGCTGCTAATTCCATCCTCCCAACCATAACTTTGGGATTCTACCCAAATGTAATGACTGCAACAGTGAAACATGAAGAACATAGTACATTTGTGTACACGTACCATAAATGTAGATGTTCGTGTGTATTCACTGTTGCAGTCCTGGTTACCCACCCTCCAGCCCCCTGTTTTTCTCTTCCTATACCTCTTCCTTCTTTTACTGTGCTTAAAAGCCATTTTGGTGTATTTGCTTTTATTTGGAGGTATATTTTTTGTGTTCTAAATTACATGCATATATATATATATATATATATATATATATATATATATATATATAATATTTTACTCCCCATTTGGGGGGCACCTGACATCTTGGGCAAGAAAAACTGATGAAAATGGCGTCAGCTGTATGTTTTATATACCCCTGACATCATGGAAGAAGGGACAGCAACCAATACAGGACCCAAGACTTTGTTAATCAGGCTGACTGAGGGCAACCTGCTAGCAGATTATCCAAATGTAATGACTGCAACAGTGAATACACACGAACATCTACATTTATGGTAAGTGTACACAACTGTACTTTATTTCTCCTCTCCCTATTTTCCAAGTCATCTACTTTATTAACCAACCAAGTGTTTTGTTTAAGAAGCAGTTCTTTCTGTGTTTCCTCTTCCTTAAGTCTGCTTTCTAAGTCATTTAGAGAAACCTCTATTCCTGTTATCCTTGTCTGGTGTTGTTTTAGCATTTCCTTGAGGGTGTCAGCCTGTTTTTGACTGCTTGTTTTAAGATTTTCTAGGTTCTCTTTAAAATCATCCATCTTCAAAGACAACTCCTGCAGGGTAGATGCCATCTGTTGTAGTTCCTTCTTTAAGGCAGAATCCTGGTGAGAATTCTTTGAGTTACTCATTTTAACAAGTGAATATATCTCCAAGCTTTTTGACAGGAAATTATTTGTAAAACTTCACCAAGTTTCTAATTATGTAAATTAGTCCATTATCTATAAGGTTTTAAACTTTTAAGAAATAAAAAGAATATTTTCCTGTCTTATTTAACTAGTCATATGGAGCTCTAAAATACTGCTGCTTTCAGTTAGCCATTCAGGCTCCGCCTCCCCAGCAGGGCAGTCTTGATGCCTCACAAGTGGTCTCTAAATCAGAAAGTCGCGGAACAGATTTTCCAAAAATGGGGACAGTCTTGCTGCAATCTGTTTGCCAGCCCAATGAACACCAAATGCAGCAGCTACGTTTCCCTTATCCCCCCCCCCCGGGTGGAGACACCGAGAGATGCACTTGTTCACAATTGGCCTTCGGGATTTATTTATGCCTTATCTCCCTTTCTGCTAATATCAAAAGTGATCCAAAAAGCAAAGACCTTGGGAAGCAGAATGATTCTTATCACTTCTTACTGGCCTCATCAGATTTGGTTCCCATTTCTTGGGCCTCACCTTCTGGACGATCCATGGACTTTGGACCCAGTACCAGACCTTCTGACACATATGTCAGGCACCTTCCACCCCTGTCTCCACACCCTCAACTTGACAGCGTGGCTGCTCTACTTCCATCCCTTGTTAAGCTTCATAATTTCTCTGCTGCAGTTACACACATCCTGACGTCTTCTCACAAGCCTTCTATGAGAAAATTGTACATTAGTAAATGGAAAAGATGTTCTATATGGGCACGAGAAAAAAACATAGATCCTTACACAGCCTCCATTCCCTTGGTGTTAGAATTCCTAACCGAACTTTTTCATCAGGGATTAGCTGCTGCTGCAATGAAAGTTCAGTTTGCAGCGATCTCCAATTTTCATTTGGGACAACACAAACCTAATCTTATGGCTCACAGACTGTGTAAATCATTTTTGAAAGGCACTACCTTGCTAAGACCTCCCTTTCAAGAACCTGGATCTCCCTGGGATCTAAATTTTATTCTGTCCAAACTTACTTCCCCGTCTTTTGAACCCACATATACTTGTGAGTTAAAGTTCCTTTCATGGAAGACCATTTTTCTAGTAGCCATTACAGCCACCAAAAGAGTGTCAGAGTTGGTAGCACTTTCATTCAAACCTCCTTACTTGTTTTTTCATAGAGACAGAGTTTCCCTTCGTACAAATCCACCCTTTGGCCCTAAGGTCTGTTCTCTATCTAATAAGAATCAAGCTATTGAAATGCCAGTCTTTTTTCCTAGTCATTCAAACAAAGTGGAATATACGTTTAATCAACTTGATGTTCACAGACGGTTAAGGTTCTGTCTACATAGAACCAAGGAGTTTAGGAGATCAATTGTTTGTATCTTTTTCTGAGGCAAGAAAAAGTATGCCAGTCTCCAAGATAACATTATCAAACTGGATTTCAAATTGTATATCTTTTATTTACTCTTCTAATGGCAAAGAACTCCTGTTTAAAATTAAAGTGCATTCTACCAGATCTGTATCCACATCTGCTGCCTTTCAAGCTAGAATTCCAATTGTCAGTATATGTGTAGGAGCAACTTGGGCTAACCCTCATACCTTTATTACTCATTACAAATTGGACTTGACCTCCTGGGGTAGAGCCTCCTTTGGTTCCACGGTTCTTAGGAGTATATTCCCATGAGCCACCCGAGAGAAAGGTGCTAGGGATGCTGTCCCAGATCTAAGAATGAAGGTGAGATAGGACTACAGAACATAAAGAAGTTATGTATTCACCGTAACGTTCCATGTTTGTAGTCCATCTCGCCCTTCATTCTTATGAATCCACCCACCTATCCCCGTCCATGTATCCTTGGAGGATCTGGAGACAAGATAGTATCTATCTTCCTTAGGGTGGAGGCCTTTCATCTTTGTTGTTCCTTGTGGAAATACCTTCTAAACAAGATCTGGGTATTCTTACTAGTGCACTATGGGATACCTACCTTGCCACGAGCCAACTGAGAGACTTCAAGCTTAGTAATCGTCCGAGTCAGAGCCGAAGATCGGCTACAAACCCATATGTAAGAATGAAGGGCGAGATGGACTACAAACATAGAATGATATGGTGAGTACAGAACTACTTTTTTATTTCTTGTGAAGATAAGAAGACTGGGCAACCTGTGTCAAAGCAGACTTATTTCCAAATAGTTGTCTAAGGCTATTACCTTTCGTTATTCCTACCTCATCAAAGCTATCCTGGCAAGATCAAGGAACACACTAGTAGGGCCTTGGTTTCTTCTTTGGCTGTTTGGAAATTGTTGGGCTCTAGAAGTATTCTATAAGGAGCAACTTTGTCCTCTATACATACTTTTACAAAGCACTATTAACTAGATTCCTTTCCAGATCTAGGACAGGCTTTGCTAGGACCATTCTTCAAGGACTCTTGGACCTTTTCCCTTATACTTCCTAGTAGTCCTGAGTTATAGTAATCTATCCATATAGCTTAGGCTACTGCAGCAGTGATCAGTATAAAGAACACAGTATAATTGTACAAGTAAACTTAATATACAACAGTAGATGTTCAAATTGTCACTATTGCAGTAGCTGCTCCCTCCCTCTTTTCAACTCCCCTTAGTTTTTGATGCATTTTTTATGCCAGGGTTTATGTATTTTTCTTTTCCTAACTGTGTTCTGTAAGGATTTTGCCTTCCTCTCTTAGTTGGCATAAAAGCTCGAAAGTGCTTGTTACTCAAACCTGTGTTGTAGTCAGCTCAGCTTGAGCTGACTGTTTGGGTGCATGAAATGTGCTCTGAAGTGGAAGCTAGCTGGCGTGGTATCTTATACAGGATATAACCTATATAGTTTAGACTACTGCAGGACTGATCATTCAAACATATACTGTTCTGGGAAGTTTACTTACACAAATGCACTTTCCTTTCTCCTTGTCATATTGGATAATCTGCAGATATCCTTAGCTCCTATTGACTTGCAGAGACATGCCTGTGTTTTTGGCATAATAAGCATGCATTTTGACAGGTGAGTTGCCAAACAATTGAATGTTTCTTGCTGTTGGGTTGCTATTTGCCATTTTATAGATGAATATAACATTGTTTTACCATTTGTTCTTACAAAAGAATAAAAGTTCTTTTTTTCCTTTCACAGCACCTGTATCTGGAATCAATGTAGGAGCTTTAATCGCGTGTATAATTCCTCTGACCCTTGGACTGATTATTGGTGGTGCATACTTGTATGGTAAACGCAGAGGACAAGGTAAGAACTTCTGTGATATTATGTAACCTGCTTACAAACAGCAGATGTGTATTAGTGAGTGGTATGTATTTACTTTGGTGGCATTTTTCAGTAACTGTATTTTTAAGTGAGAGTGTACTTTTGTATATCTGTTATACCCAAAAGTAACGTGGAGTTTGAGTTACATGCATGAACAACAGGAAGTGCAGTTACTGCATTTTTCAGTACTGACGTTGAAAACCTATAGCAATCTGCTGCATTTTAAAAGTAGAAGTTGTCGTCTTTTGTGTTTGCTCTTCAGCTGAAGATCTAAGGGTGCAGAGCACGACTGTAGATAAGAGACTAGTAGTGGGTGCTAGATGAGCCAGCTATGGCTCTGGTTACAACTCCTGTTTAATGCATTTTATCTTAAATTGGCTCCTGTATTGCTCCTACTGCTTTGTTGTCAGTGGGTCAGCATGTTGCAGACTCATCATTGATACTTGAAAGGCAGAAGTCTGGTTTCTGTTCCCCCAGCAGCTGTTTGGATTCCTTTTTCGATACTAATACTACAGTACAGAAAGAGTGAGTGGCTATACTCCTGAGCGTGTCATCCTTCATATGAGAAGTTAAACTGAGGTCCCATTTATTGGTGGATGTGTAAGAGAGAGTGCTATACTCCTGAGCGTGTCATCCTTCGAATGAGAAGTTAAACTGAGGTCCCATTTGCCTGAGTTGGTGGATACAGAAGATCCCATTTCACTTGTCAAAAAGTGTAGAATTTTCTTTACTGTACACATATTTATACCACAAATAGTTTTAAAAAATCAAACAGGTAAATCGCAATTAAACAAATTAAAAAACTAATTTTATTTAGAAAAAGGAAACCTAGAAAATGCAAGTGCAAAAATCATAGTCTGAGATCTATAGCCAGTTATTTCATCTCTGTACTTTCTTACCCCAGTGTCATTGTTCCTTTATCTCCACAGGACTGCCCAACCACCAGCCAAGAGTTATTGGCATAAAGGGAATACAGTTAAATATTGTACTATGTTAATAAGTTTGGCTTTTTTGTCACAATGTCTAGTATGGGTTTTAGAAGATGATTGTGTGGTGGTAATTAGTAGTCATTGATGCAGTTTACTCCAGCATGGGGGAAGATCTCTTAACAAGATCCATATCTGTGGATATGAGATCATTTTAAACAGTAAATCATTTGTTGTTATCCAAACTTAAAAGTATTTGGATAGGGTGAAAAGCCAAGTAAAGATTCAGAATTTCTTCATGGATGGAACATTTAGGGTAGCGGCAGGTCCTTCACTCTGGTAAGACTTGTTCTATTCTCACTCTTCTTGGGGGACCTAACCCTTGACCTGCCTCAGCTTCAAATAATTATGTATGCAATCCTTCAGCGACACTCCCCAAATCAGATAAGACTAGGCCAGTTGTAGAAAAAAAAAAATATTATAAAATAACTTTACAAATTCTACCCCTGGGTACCTGGGAATAAACTACCAGTTAATCCAAACAAAATAATGATTATACTCTCTGGAACCACAGAGCACAAAAAAAAAAAAAAACTAAATTAAACACCTTGAATTTTTGGATGGACTTGACGCTTTCCTTCAGACGCCAAGTAGAAAGTAGTGTAGATGAAATCCTGAGACAACTTCTGAGTATGGTAAGTGGTAGTTGTAAACTTTATTCACAATACCGTCCCTCTTTAACAGCATTCATTAAGATGTGTAGAGTTATTTTACATTTTGAATGCAGGAAAAAACAGTGCATCTCTCCACAAAGGCACATTGGATCCCAGTTATGGCCAGAAGCACTGTTACTCAATACACTTGTATATAAATTAGTACACCATTAAGATTACCCCCACTAGCTCATTGGCTAGAAATTAAGAACCAGCAGACATTTGCTAAAATCCCAAGACTAAGATGCACAAAGCTATGCTTCTGGTTAATAGTAGGGTGATGAGCTTTTGGAACAATCTCTCCAGTATTATACTGCTTGCTACCTCAAGTCGTTAGGAAAGAACAACATTATGTTGTATTTTGTTTTGAACTTTTTCACCACTTAGTAAATATGTGTGAATGTCAATGTTTTTAAAGAAAGTGGTAACCGGTTTAATACCTCCTTGTATATATTGACATGTAATGCACTGTGACTTGTCTTTCAACACCTCTACCTTGCATGAACACTGTAGTGTAGTGAAGATGGTTATATTCCTTTCTGTATCCCTGTTATAGCAGTGCAATTGGATGTGTTGAAACTCCACAATCTTGTAATGTACATTACTGAGTCATATAACCAGTCTAAACAGCTGTATTTGTTTTTGATTCATTAGTGCTTAAGGTCATGGCTGAAAACGATCTGCAGCTACTTCCGTATTTGAAATAAGATTAGATACACAGATAGGGTAATTGATTTACATGTTTGGTGAATAAGCTGAAGGCCTACTGGGCACTGAGGAGCTTTGATGCACTAGATTCCAGTTTGGAACTTAAGGATGCTCATGTAGGCATCTGTTTCTTTATTTTCATTTAAAAACTTAGATTTTATTAGCAGCATTTCATAAACATTATATGCGAAGTTGTTTAGTCTCGCCTTCATTCTTACTGATGGGTATGGAGCTGATCCCTCGGCTCCAAGTTGGCCAAATTGCACAGCTCGAGGTCAAAACCCTATCCCATGATGCTCCTCTACTTCCCTCCGATCTAGTTTGCCACTGCAACAGATCGAGCGTGTTCCTTCAGCTCAGGGCGTTTTTGGTAGTCAGCTAAGTAAAGTTTTTCATTTTGGTTCTTCTTCATCTTCTATGTAGAAGAATTTTTTCCCCCTTAGCCGAAGTTAGGCTGGTATTTTCTTTACTTTCCCCATTTTTGTGAAAAATGTACAAGAAAGTAAGTGAAGTGATTTCTGTTGTTGGTGTTAAGCCGTTTTTTTTTTTTTTTTTATAGCCAAGTTTAGGCTTTAACCTCTTTACTTTAGCCAGTTAGGCTTAATTACTTTGTTTTATAGCCGAGTTAGGCTTTATTTCCTTTTCGATAGCACAGATTGCCAAAACAGTTAAGTAGCCTCTTCTCTTAGCCGGTCAGGCTTTATTTCTTAGAAATAGTTTAAATACAGATTGTTGTGATAACCAAGTTTGGCTCTGAATAATAATTTGGATTGGATTGTGATTATTCAGTTGTTTTCTGACATAGTCTAGTGGATTAACATGTCTGAAAAGGTGAAGTCAGGCTTCAAAAAAAATGCTCCAGATGTAGTCAGAAGATGTCTCTCACAGGTGGTCACACCATCTGTGTTTATTTTTTAGGCGAGGTCCACTTTCATGTTCTGTGGGCCTACGCTTTCTAGTACCAGGGTTCTGGCAGAGAAAAAAAACAAGCTAGTGGGAAGGGGCCTTAAGTCCACCTTTCAATCAGAATTGGACTCTGCTCTTCAGGGAAAACCAAAAACCTTTTTCTTCCACTTCTGTGTCTGGTTTGGAGCTGAAAGGCCTTTTGACTCTGAAGGTATCAAAGAAAGGTATCTGACTCGGCTCCACAGTTAGCGGAGCTGACTGTCCAGGCAGTGGGTAGGAGCTAGTCCCCAGTCTTGGAGTCGGTATCTCCGACTCTAAGGTCTCCAATTCTGGGCTCACCTGCTCCTTCAGTAGCCTCCTCTCGAGCTTCCAGACTATTGGATTCAGATGTGGATTGTGTGGTGAAGAGATTACTACAGAATCCAGTGCTACCTAAAATTTTATTGGCTTCGACTCTGGCAGCTTCGGAGCCGATCAAGTCGCCTACCCTGCTTCTGTTCCTCCTCCGACTCGAGTCGAGCCTTTGGAGCCAGAGGGAGCTGATCAGTTGATTGTGGAACTGTCGGTGCCAACAACCCTGATGTCTTTGGCCCTGGCTGCAGACTCTGCAAGCCAACAGTCATCCATCGGTTCCGGGGAGGGGAGTCGAACCGATGTTTCGGTTCAGACTCTCCCCCTCTGGGCTTCGGCATGGCTTCCACCTCGGGATCAGAGCCGGCGGCTATGGTGCAGGAGGAGTCCTCGGTGTATTTGGACCTGGGGGCTTCCTCACATCGGAGCCGTGGTGCCTTCGATGCCTTGCAGAGGTTCTTGTCTCCCAGTCACAACTTCTGAACAGACTACCTCTTCCCGTAAAGCACCAGAATTTTCTCTCACCACAGATCCATCGTAAGCATAGGGACCTGGAGCCTCAGGAAGCCCCTCGAGGGGAGCCATGCTCTACTGAGACCTCCCCAGAAGCTCCCACTGAGGAGGTCCCTAGGAAGAGGACATGTAAGAGGAAACATGTGGATTCCCCACAGGAGTCTGTCACTTCTGACACAGATCTGGAGGAATCGCAAGAGTCCAAAAGGTCCCCCTCTGAGGATATATCTTTCGTGGATATCCTGGAGATCCTGCAGCAGAGGTGTGACTGGCAGCCCACCAACCCTTCCAAGGATGAATCGATGCTCTTGAAAGCTTTTGGGTTCCAATCTTCCACCTTTTGGGTGTCTCCGCCCTTCGATGAGTTGATGGATCTTTTATCTCGAAGGGCGTCGGAGTCACCAGATACCTTGGCACCTGTCCCTAGAAGACTAAACAAATATATTTCTGCACCTCATAAGACGACTTTTTTATCTTAACCTATTCCTGTTGATGCCATGGTGGTTACGGCAGCCGCTAAGAAAGAGATGTCCGAGACCTCTACATCTGCCCATCTTCCTAACAGAGAGTCTAGGATTATGGACAGATTTGGCAAGCGCATGTTCAGTTCTACATTTGCTGTTTGTTCATTGAACTATCTAACTCATTTTACCAGGCTTCAAAGATATCTCCTAAAAGAGCTTGGAGATGCTCTTCAGGGTGCAGTAGCTGATACAGTGGCTGATGAGGTGACATCTCAGCTTGCTACCCTTAATTCCATTGTCAACTCTTCCATGCATCTCGTATCTTACGCAGCTGATGGGATGAGTAGGGCAGCGGGTACAGGAATTATGGGTTCAGATAACCAACTCATGCAAGAAGGATCTTCGGTGGTGGCTGATGTCCGAATCGGTAACCATGTCCACCTCTGGATGCAGTCGGGGGGACATTATTGCCCCCTCCTCTGCCCCTGGAGGGGGTTGCACCTCGTGTGTCCGAAAAGGGTCCCTTTATTCTCCCACCTCTAGTTGCAACTGTGACCACGGACACCTCCCTGATTGGGTGGGGGGCCATTATCAGGGACGGACAGCCCAAAGCATATGGCAAGAACACAAGGCTCACTTGCATATAATGTCCTAGAGATGAGAGCGGTACTCTTAGCATTGCAGTCCTTTCCAGACTCTCTTCCTCTGGGGACCATTGCAATCTAGTCAGCCAACATGTCAGTAGTCTGGTATATAAACAAACAAGGAGGGACCAGATCTGATCTCCTATGTTGAGAGGCCCTGAGAGGATGGCATTGGGCAGAGTCCACCCAGCGCTTTCTGATAGCAATGCACATCCCAGGGAAATCCAACGTGATAGCAGACAGACTAAGCAGAGCTATTCTGTTGCCACACGAATGGTCTTTCAAGAATGAAATGGCGGAAATGATCTCCTGCAGATGGGGCCAGCCTTGCTGTGATCTCTTTGCAACTCCCACAAATACTAAATGCAGCAACTACTTTGCCCTAATCCCCCCAGTGGTGGAGCCCTCAAGGGATGTGCTCTTACACGATTGGTCCCCGGGTCTTCTTTATGCTTTCCCGCCTTTCCTGCTAATTACCATAATTCTGCAGAAAGCCAGTGCCCAGGGAAGGACAGTTATCTTAATAGCCCCATTTTGGCCTCATCAGATTTGGTTCTCCTTCCTGAAGCTTCATCCTTTAGAAGAGCCCTGGATCCTGGACCCAGTGCTGGACCTTCTGACTCGCTTGTCAGGAGCTCTTCACCCTTCTCTACAGTCCCTCAAACTGACAGCGTGGCTGCTCCAATTCCAAGAATAGCCAGGTTCCAAAATTTGTCAGTGGAAGCTCAACATATATTACTGTCTTCCCATAAGTCCTCAGCTAGAAAGCTTTATCTTAGTAAATGGGGGAGATTTTCTATCTGGGCCCAGCAAAACAATGTTGACCCATTCCTTGCTTCGATATCAGATATATTGGAATTTTTGACCAAGCTATTTAATGAAGGGGCTGCAGCAGCAACTATTCGAGTTTAACTAGCTGCTATATCAAATGTTCATATTGGTGAACTAGGGGACAATGTCATGTCTCATACAATGGCGAAGGCCTTTATAAAAGATGCAATTGATTTGAGGCCCCCTGTTAGATCCCCTACTACTCCATGAAATCTAAATCTTGTTCTGTCAAAGATTATTCTTCCTCCATTTGAACCGGCATCTTCCTGTGAATTGAAATTGCTCTCGTGGAAAACTATTTTCCTAGTGGCTATCACCTCAGCGCGCAGTTTCAGAATTACAGGCCCTATCGGTAAGGCATCCATATTTGATATTCCACATGGATAGAGTTTCCTTCAGAACAAACCCTCTTTCATGCCAAAGGTTTGCTCTGAATCCAACCTTAATCAAACCATTGAATTGCCAGTTTTCTTTCCCAATCATACTAATCGATTGGAGTATGTGCTTCACAAGCTTGATGTTCACAGACAGCTTCATTTCTTTTTAGACAGGACAAAAGACCACAAACAATCTGAGCAGCTGTTTGTGTCATTTTCAGATTCCAGGAAAGGTGCCGCAGTTTCCAAACCTACCTTATCTAAGTGACTTTCACACTGCATATCCTTTGTTTATATTTCTGCATATATTCCCTTGGAAAACAAAGTTAAAGCTCATTCAACTAGAGCTCTCTACTTCTGCAGCCTTTTCGGCCAGGGTACCAATAGATTATATTTCTGCAGCAGCTACATACCTTTATTACTCATTACAAAGTAGACAAGACCTCTAGGGACAGGGCTTCCTTTGGTTCTGCTGCCTTTAGGCAGGTACTCCCATGAGCCACCCAAGATTGTGGTGCTGGGGATGCTATCTGTCAGTAAGAATGAAGGCGAGATTGAACAACTTCACATAAAGAAGTTATGTACTTACCATAACGTTCCATGTGAGCTGTTCCTCTCCCCTTCATTCGTACAACCTACCCTTACTCCCAACCAGTGTATGGAAGTTCGAGAGTTGACTCTTTCTGCCTGTTTTGTTTTTTTATGAGGAGTTTTTTTTACTTTCACCGGTTACTGGAAATATAAGTATGGTGTTACTCTGTGACTATGTTACTAGTTGGCAGCAAGCAAGATCTGAGGGAAGTAGAGGAGCATCATGGGATAGGGTTTCGGCCTCAAGCTGTTTGCAGACCTCGAGCTTTGCAATTTGGCCAACTCGGAGCCAAGGGACTTGCTCCGAACCCATCAGTAAGAATGAAGGCGAGAGGAACAACTCACATGGAATGTTATGGTAAGTACATAACTTCTTTTTTAGATCAACAGTATGTAACACCAGTTCGGACTGCTAATCAGAATTTTTCAATATCATATAATAGAAACCAGAAAAACATTTAGCACAAAAAAAATAGAATCTGTAACCAGTGGATCATAATACAACTTCAGGTTCCTGTAAATTGCATAATAAACCCCAGTTAGGCACACACAATTCCTGAATCCTTGTAGTCCACATCCTACTCTTCTCTTCCTTCATTGTTTATTTTTTTCAGGGTGTTTTTAAACATCTTTATTAAATTATCACTTAAGATATAGACAAAATACATCATCAGAAAAGAAAACATCATTTTAACATTTTTCCATTTAAATACAATATATATCACACATATTGTCTTTGCTACCATCATCAGTCCAGCATTACAAAAATTGCTGAATTCCTGCCTTACCTTAAACCTCACTCCTCCTCCTCCTGAACATTATTATGCATGTATTGTTCCCACAATTTCCATTTACATCTATGTAATTTGTGCCTTCCCTTTTCTAAATATCCATCTTCCAGGTTTTTTTTTTTTTTATAGTATTCAGTACCTAAAATACAGTTGGTGTAGACTTTGATTTCCATTTTCTAGTAATTGCTTTTTTGGCAGCCAACCAAATGGCACTGTGTTTAGGCAATTCATATCCTGTATCCCATCTCAAAAGAATAATTTCCTTACTTACAACCATTTGTTCACTCAGTCTTTCTGATAGAGTTCCTTGTAGGTAATTTTTAAAATCTGCAAACTCATTAAATTCCCAAAACAAATGTCATCAGTTTTCTCTTTCTTCCACATTTGCTATCTACCTGAGGAAAAATTCTTTAAAGTCTGTTTGGGGTATAAATGTACCTATGCAAACACTTCCAAGCATAGATCCTAACCCTTCTGGACTTGGTCGCACACTTGGGAGCTGTGTGCATGTCTTCCCATTGTTTTCTTGTAAATTGCTTTTCTAGTCTCTTTCCAATCTTTTCTAACCACCTTTGATTTATTCTTATAATTCTCATTAAATATCTTATATGCCCTATCATAGGCACCGGAAGCTGTTAAAGACTGGCATGGCGGTGGGTGGCAGGGGCACTTCGTAGACTAAAAAGGGTTATTTTTTTTTATAACTATTTGCTACCACAACATAGGTTCACTTAGAGGATATTTTAAGCTTCGCCAATTCCCTTTTGGTCCTTGAATTAACATTTTCTGATTGGTCTTAGCTATCCCCATGGCTGATAATTGTATATTAGCCCTAGTGAGAACAACTGTGATCATACCATAGATAATTTGAGAAGGCCATGTAAAGGATGCAGCATTTAGGAGCTGCCTCTATCCATTAGTGGCATGAGGGGAAATCCTGGAGTATATTTTCTGTCACCCATCCTTAGATCCAAGTTGCATTTGAATATGGATGGATGAGCTTTGCTTTATTTTTATGGATAGTCTGTTCCAGAACAGTGGTAGCCACTGTGATATATATCCATCTCTCCACAACATTCAGTTTAGATACCTGGACTGAGTATTTCTGATGACATTTGACTTGTTGATGTTCAGTAGGTCCATCTGTATTATGTCGGAGGATGCTTTGTATGCCAGACATGTCACCTCTAAGCACTCTGTAGGATACTGAGTATGGTAATAAATCTTTGAGGTAGGATATTGAGTATAGTAATAAATCTCTGAGGTTGTCCATGCAAGACCTGTTGTTTAGGACTTGTATTCTTTTAGTAAGGTATCTCTGAAGGTATTCCAATTGTTGCATGTAACGGGGCAGATACATACCAAAGTGGGCATTATACAAAATGATTGACATAATGAGAGCTTTGTAAAGGGGAACACCAGCATCTATAGATCTAATCACAATCAATTTGTTTATAAGCTGTGCAGTATAGAAAGGCTTTCTTATAACTCTGGGCACATGTTGGTCAAAAGTTAGGTCAC
This sequence comes from Protopterus annectens, assembly GCF_019279795.1. NCBI lineage: Eukaryota > Metazoa > Chordata > Ceratodontiformes > Protopteridae > Protopterus > Protopterus annectens. Next base: position 167,488,249 of record NC_056743.1, on the reverse strand, counting down.
TGTACACACAAGTTCCCAAATGCCAAACAATTGGATCAGTTCTCAGAGGGCATTGTCATGATTTTGACGCCAGTTATTATTTGGGACAAACCTTCCTGTGTGATGGTTAAGTCATTTGGGGATTCAAAAACTTCTCCTAGCTTGCAGTCATCTAAAACTTAGCTGGCCAAAGCTCTTTGGCATTTCCTTTTACTTTTGAGATGTATATGCCAAACAGAAAAAGTCTCCGGCCAAACCCTGGGGGACGCCATTGGTGACTGGTCTCTTCCTCTGTTTTGATCTCCTGCATCCTGTGAGCCAAGTTGTCAATGCAGCTGGTGATATGTTTACTACTAAATTATTCATCTTTTGTACTACACCTGAGTAGGGGATTATGTCAAAAGACTTGGCCTGTTTTTACCTTCATCCATTGCTTTGGTAACAAGAGTAAAGCTTAAAATTTGCCCATGATTTTGAGCCTTTCAGACTTTCCTCTGGGCTGTTTTCAAACACATTTTTAGGGCCATGCATACATGTATGCATTCCTTTATTCACCTTCCTGACTGCATTAAGTTATATTCCTTGTGTAATACAGCACACTTGTTAGACAAGTTAGAGTGCATTTTAAATTTATTGTTTAAAATTTTTCCAGTAGGCAATAAAACAAAAATGCATTAACCTATAATGACAAAACTGCCCTATTCAGAACATTTCCATCATAAAGGTCTACTTCCACACACAACTGCATTTTAAATTTTTTGTTTGGACATTTTTCCAGTAGGCAATGAAGCAAAATGCATGCACCAATAATGACAAAGCTGCCCTATTCAAAACATTTCCATGATAACAGTCTACTTCCACACACAATATATAAATACAGAATCACAGTAGTGTAAGCCATAGGCATGTTGCACAGCTTCTTGAAGTTTTCAATTGGGGGAGGGGGCAAAAGACCAGGGACACATTTTAAACATTGCTTGTATAATTTTGGAAAGTTGCTTGCATAAAATGTGTTACCACCATGCATTTCACTGCCAAGTCTTGAACCCTATGAACTACAGTCAGAGCAACATAACACTAAGCTAAACCAGCAGTTTCTTGAAAGACAGGAAGACAAACTTAAATGGCTATCATATAATTTTAGTGAAGAGAGACCAGATGGCTTAGTGGTTAAGGTCTTCGCCTCCAATGCACAAGGTACAAGGTTCGATCCTGACCTCCGACTAATGCCTGTTTTGAGTTTGTATGTTCTCTCTGTGTCTCCGTGGGGTTTCTCCCATGTTCGAAAAACATGCTGAGTGTTTCCATCTCAAACTCATCAATGAATGGAGCTGTGGGCAGCAGCACAGACTGTACATGGTGCCCAATGGGGGAAAGAGTTGTAAAAAGACCAACCGCTTTGGGCATCTATTGCGGTGTGCAGTATCCTCAAGATAGAAGAACACGGATCACAAATTGCTCGCCGTGGCAGGGCTAGCCACTCGACGGTGTAAAATATGGCTCTAGGTGATTCGGTCATGTTGACTGTTGCCAAAAAATGGAGTTACCGGTGATAAGTGGGTTGAGGACCCGGCCTACTCTCTGACCCACGCCAGGGACCCATGCTAATAGTGGGAGGGGTATATGTACTCCTATTGGCCAGTGTGTGCCCGCCATAAAAAAAAGCCCAGCAGCCCTGGGTCAATAGGCTACTGGCTGGCCGGTGTCTAGTTGCCCAGCCTGCCTGGGTTACCTGGGATAGCTCTGTTGAGTGAAATCTGGACATAAAACCAACCAACCTGCCAAACATGAACTAAGAATTGCTACGCTTAATGTAGGTTCACTGACAGGATGCAGCTTAGAAGTGGATGACATGATGATACGGAGGAGGCTGGACATCCTATGTATCCAAGAGACGAGATGGAAGGGAAGTGCAACAAAGCCACTTTGGAAGGGAAGTGCAACAAAGCCACTTGGCTTGGGATTCAGACTCTACTACTCAAGTGGTGGACAGGCTAGAAATGGTGTAGGAATTGTGGTGAGACAGAGGCTTCAGAAGTCTGTGAGGGATATCATCAGAATTAATGACAGACTCATGGCAATCAGACTCCAGTGTAATGATAGGACAATATTCATAATCTCAGCCAATGCCCCACAGCAGGGTTGTGATAGTGAGGAAAAGAGTGCATTCAGACAGCAGTTGCAGGACCTACTAGATAAAGCAGGACAACATGAATTGGTGTTTATAATGGGTGACTTAAATGCACATATCGGGACAGACAGAACAGGATATGAGGACTGCCTGGGTCCACATGGGTGGAGCAATAGGAATAAAGAAGGAGAAGCCATTCTAGACTTCTGTCTGGCAAATGGCTTGATAGTAGCCAACACATGGTTCAGAAAGAGAGACAGTCACAAGATCACATACAAGAGTAGCCAACATGCAACTCGGGTAGACTTCCTCCAAGTAAGGAAAAGGCACTGGGGTAGAATCCATGATTGCAAAGTCATCCCCAATGAAACAGTCGGTTCACAGCATACACCGGTAGTTGCCACAATCAGCTGCAAGCAGTGGTCAGAGAAGGCTCTAAGGTCAACAGAGATCAGGCTGAAGACCTGGAAGTTGACTGGAGAGAAAGTACAGCAGTTCAAGGAATTACTCCGGGCTCTAGCACCCCAAGAAGAGGAGGAAATAGGTGGAGTTGAAGAAGAGTGGCAGCGCCTAAAAACAGCATGTGTTAGGACTACAGAAAAGATATGTGGCCGAGCCAGGTATGGAAATAAGGTACATAAGGAAAGCTGGTGGTGGAATGCAGAAGTGCAGGAAGTAATCAAAAGAAAGGAGTGCAGGAAGAAGTGGGAGATTGAAAAGACTGACCAAGCTAGGAAGGACTGCTGGTTGGCTAACAAACTAAGAAAAAAGTTACAATAGCAAAGAATAGGACATCAGAGGCACTCTATCAGCTTCTGGAAAGTGACTCAGTAAGGGGCACAAAGAAACTGTACCAGGTTGCAAGGCAAAGACAGAAAGATAAAGAAGATAGTCAGACACCCTTCATAAGAGATTCCAGCAACAACCTGCTTACCAGTCTACAGGACATCAAAGGCAGATGGAAGGAGTATTTCCAGCAACTTCTGAATGAAGAAAACCCCACAGAAGCGGTACTGCCCCAGAAACAGCCTACGATGAGAGTAGAAGAGGAGCCCAGCTTAGAAGAATTAAGAGCAGCACTAAGGAAAATGAAGTCAGGGAAAGCAGCAGGCTCAGATGAGGTCACAGCAGATATGATAAAGATGCTGGGTGAGCTAGGGGAGAAATGGCTCCTGAGGGTACTAATTGCAGTGTGGAGAGAAAGGCATATTCCAGATGACTCGTGCCATTGTACAAGAACAAAGGGGACATCCACAACTGTGGACAGTACAGAGGCATTAAACTCCTACCACATTGCATGAAAGTTCTGGAGAGGGTGATTGATAAACGGATACGCAGAATAGTAGAATGTAAGATGGGCGACAAACAGTTCGGATTCAGATCAGGATGCAGCACAATTGACCCGATGTTTGCATTGAGACAGATACTTGAGAAGAAAGTAGAGAAGAGACTTGGAGAAAGCATATGACAAGGTCCCAAAGAAAGCTGATCTGGGCAGTACTGCGGTGGTTTGAAGTCCCAAAAACATTGGTAGAATTAGTACAGGCTATGTACAAGGACCCAGTGACTCAAGTACGAACAGTGTTTGGCCTCACTGAGGGGTTCCCAGTGGGAGTGGGTATACACCAGGGTTCAGCTCTGAGCCCACTGCTGTTCATACTGGTAATGGACTACATCAGCAAGCAGGTTGGAGGGGTCAGAGCAACAAAGCTGCTGTATGCAGACGATGTGGCAGTACAGGAAGACTCTGATCTAGAACATCAGCAAAGGATAGGAGAATGGAATGCAAATCTGAAGGCACATGGAATGAAACTAAGCACAGATAAGACAGTGGTAATGGCAGCAGATTGGGGAAATCAGAAGAAGCTGAGAATCGAGATAGATGGGAAGATAGTGGAACAGGTAAACAGTTTCAAGTATCTGGGAGGGGTGGTTGAGGAGAAGGGTAGTCTGAATGAAGAGGTCAAAGCTAGAATCAGAGGGGCTGAAGCCAACTGGCATAGAGTATCAGGTGTAGTATATGACAGAAGAATGCCAAAGAAGCTGAAAAGTAAGGTGTACAAGACAGTGGTGCGACCATTACTACTGTATGGTACAGAAACCTGGGCATTAAAGGCAGAACAGCTGAAGAAGCTAGAGGTGATGGAAATGAAGTGCCTGAGAAAGGTGGTAGGATGCACACTGAGGGACAGGCAAAGAAATGAGGACATAAGAGCAGAAGCCAAAGTAGCTCCAATTGCAGAAAAAAAATCAAAGGAAACAGATTACGATGGTATGGGCACATGTGTAGAAAAGCAGAAGACAATCTGGTGAGGGAGATTTGGGACAGACAGGAAGAAGATAAGAGGAAGTGAGGACATCCAGCAAAGAGGTGGATGGATTGTGTGAAAGAAGATCTGCGACAGTCAGGCATGAGTGTTGAAGAAGGCAGGAGAGTGGCACTGAATCGAGAGAGTTGGCGACAGTTAATACGATACCCCGACCCCATGTAAAATGGGAAAAAGGGATGATGATGATGATGATATTTAGTGAATTCCGTTCTCACTTCTCACCATAGCTCTCAACCTCTTAGCACAAAAATACAGAACAAAGCCATTAATGGGGGAATACAGCCCCAAAATAGGGACACATTTCAAATACTGATTTTATAATCTTAGAAAATTGGTAGAATAAAAGGTTTTGTTTTACCACTCCTGAAAACCAGAGGAACAGAACAAAATGTGAGGCATAAATTCACAAGTGATGGTGGCTAGGGACTTCAGGTTCTTTTTACCTGTACCCAAGGTACAGGGTTTGAGCCTGAGTACCTCTAGTCACCAGATGTATCATGTTGGGGGCATTAGCCACCAGATGTATCCTGTTGGACACACACACACCCCTACACATGCACACCTGCTTACTCACGCTGAAAATAACAGTCCAGACTCCATCCTCCAAGCAGCAGCATGCAGCTTCCGAAAATAAATCCTTCACAGATAAATATAACTGTCTGTTCCAGCCAGAAACCCGGAAATACGCTCCGCAAGCTCAACTCTGACAGGCTGTGAGATGACATCAGCTAAAGTGTGAAAAATGAATTTTTTTTCAAAAATAAAGGTGTAATATGGGACAGTTGGGAGGTATGGATGATCTGCAAAAGTGGGGAGGCTCCCCTCCCCCTCACACTATGATTCCAGCGCCAACGTGCCCTACTAATTATCTTTTTTAACAGCTGCTTCTGTTCTAGATTCAACTTAAAACTCTACCAAAGCAGGTAAAAGAAAAAGAAGTGGAGATGGTGCTTATCCACTCATGGAGATGAGATAAAGGAATTGCATAAGAGAAAGGGAGAGAATGAAGAAATGATCAAAGAAAAGTTAACCAAACTAGATGATAGAACAAGAAGAGAGAATCTTTGCTTCAGCAGTATACCAGAGGGAAGTGAAGGAAAAAGGCTGCATTTTGTTCATGCAAAAGAAAATAAAACGAATAGACAGATTTTCCCACTTATGAAATCTTTATAGATCAAGCTCAGAGTGCATGAAAGTGGTGATACAAAGACGCAGTTTTCTAGACTAGTCGTAATTAATTAAATTACATAAATCTCAAGGAAAGAGTACTAGGAAAACTTTGGAGAAAAG